>NC_086317.1:170172948-170460448 GCF_036172605.1 Pelobates fuscus
TGTATAAGTGTACAACACCTTTCCTACCATATATATATGCACTTAAAAATGTAATGTACCAAGCGGATACCTATATGTCAAACCCAGATATGTTACAATAAAAAATATTAAATGTAAAAAAAAACACCTCTTCAGGCAGAGAATTCCATATCCTTATTGCTCTTACTATAAAAAAAAACAACAACTTTTCTTTGCCTTAGATGAAATCTCCTTTATTCCAGCCTAAATGTGTGACCTCATGTCCTAAGTATAGCCCTGTTTATGAAAAGATTTCCAGATAATGGTTTGCCGTTTTTCCAAACTAAAGAGATTTACATTTTTTAACCTTTCTTCGTAGCTAAAATGCTCCATTCCTTTTATCAATTCTGTAGCTCGTCTCTGCACTTTTTCTAGTGCCATGATATCTTTATTTAGAAGAGGTGCCAAAATTGCACAGAATATTCAAGGTGTGGTCTTACCAGCGATTTATAAAGAAGCAAAATTATATTTTCATCCTGTGAAATTATACCCCTATTTATACATGACAAAACCTTACTGGCCTTAGCAACTGCAGATTGTTACATAAACTGAAAAAAGACTTGCATCTCACACCTGTTTTTGGTCCTGAACCAAAGGAAGCAAAAACCATAGTTTGAAGTGCTTTCCAATTTTGCAACAAACAACGAAAATTCTGTCTTGACCCTGGAATGGCAGCCAGATTTATCCTTGGATAAAGAAGATGTTACCCCACGTATTGAAAATTATTACCTGAATGCTATGTTTGTGCAAGAATTCATCCAGTTACCGTTTAAATATCTGTACAGACTCTGATAAAAACACCTTTTCAGGTAGAGAATTCTACATCTTTATTGTTCTTTCTGAACCCTGTCCTAGACCAAATATCCTTTCTTCCAGCCTAAATGGGTGGCCTCAAGTATTATGTTAAGTCCTGTTTATGGATAGATTTCCAGATGCTTTGAGGAAAAAGTGGGTTGAGACACCAGCTAGTTGGAGCATTTGGGTCAAGAGATGGCTTTTTTTAGGAAGGATAGTTTAAAAGAAATAGGAAATACACCACAGGAAAGACAGCAACTGAAGATGTTGTTAAGGATGGCACAGGGGAAGAGAAATGTGACCAGGATCAAGGGAATTAAAACAAAAGGGTAGGTTGTGGGGCAAGGTTAAAACAGTGGGTCAGACATTTCCTGTTCAATACGTGGGATGAAGAACTGAAGGGCAGGAGAAGAAGAGAAGAACAGTGGCAAACAGTGTGCAATAAAAGAAGTTTAAACTTAAGATATCTCTTTACAGGAACTTGAAGCGCTTCTAATTTGAAACAA
This sequence comes from Pelobates fuscus, assembly GCF_036172605.1. Lineage (NCBI taxonomy): Eukaryota > Metazoa > Chordata > Amphibia > Anura > Pelobatidae > Pelobates > Pelobates fuscus. The sequence continues at coordinate 170,174,268 of NC_086317.1, forward strand.
ACTAGGAAAAAATTCCTTCTTGATCTTAAAATGGCAGCCAGAAAGCTCCTTGAATCAAGAAGCTATAACCCCACTAATTATAAACTATATCCCTCAATATTATATTTTTGTAAGTATTTATTGTATAGCTGTGTAGACTCTGATAAATTCACCTTTTCCGGCATAGAATTCCACATCCTTATTGTTCTTACTGTAAAAAAAAAAATAACAACCTTTCCTTTGCCTTAGACTAAATCACCTTTCTTCTAGTCTAAATTTATTTATTTTTTATTTATTTATAAAATATTTTACCGGGAAGGATACATTGAGATTTCTCTCATTTTCAAGTATTCTCTGGGTCTACAAAAATGTCCTGGGTCAACAAAATGTGTGACCCCGTGTCCTATGTATTCCTTTGTATAGCTTTCCAAACAATGGTTTGTTTTTTGCCCTGAATATATTTTTATAATACTCTCAAATCCATGTTGAGGCACTGTTTTACCAAACTAAAGAAATTTTAATTTGTCAACTTTTCTTTATAAGCAAAATGCTTCATTACTTTTAATTTTGTAGCCCAAGAATTAATGCCCCTATCTATACATGACAATACCTTGATGGCCTTAGCCACTGCCAATTGACATTTAATTCCTAAATGGTAGAGAACTGAGCAGTTCGACTGAAGGGGCATGATCTGTACACAAAGACCACTCCATAAGCTAAAACTGTATGGTACTTATAGTGTCCCTTTAAGGTTCCTCCTAAGCTGAGGAGAGTTAAATTGAAAATGTTGGGTGAAGGGACTATTGAGAACCAAAAATAAGAGATGGTGACCTCAGAGAGAAAATGAAGTGCTAGAGAGATTAAATACAATATATCTTGCAGTAAGTAGGGCTAGAAAAATACTTCTGTCCTAATTTTCAAACTTTCCCATTATTTAGGAGTGCTACAATGTGCAATGTTTCCAGTGCCACAATGTGCAATGTCAATCGGCAGTTGCTAAGATCATCAAGGTATTGTCATGTATATATAGGGGCATTCATTCTCGGGATGAAAATATTTTGCCTCTGTATGAATTACTGGTAAGACCACATCTTGAATATGCTGTGCAAGTTTGGGCACCTGTTCAAAAATAAACTAGAAAAAGTGCAGGGACAGGCAACAAAATTAAAAGTAATGAAACATTTTGGTTATAAAGCAGGCTAACAAATTTTAATTTCTTTAGTTTAGAAAAACAGCACTTCAATATATTCAGGGCTATTACAAACCATTGTCTGAAAATCTATTCATAAACAGAACTATACATAGGACACAAGGTCATGCATTTAGACTGGAAGAAAGGAGATTTAGTCTTTTAAAAAATTGGGGTTGTTTGACATGGTAATTTTCCGGGAAATTCCACATTTATAGCTAAGTGTGCATGACTGAATAAAAGTGTGTGAGTATGTTGAAGTTTGTCATTCATGTGTATGTATGTACAGGGGACAGCTGTTGAAGTGTTCATGTCATCTTGCCTTTCTATAAAAGGCCAGTTGCTTGATAGTGAAGCAGTTACGAGGCTGCGAAGTCTACAGTGATAGCTGAGGTGAGAAACTAGCTGAAGGCAATCTATGGCAGACGTTTCTAGCTGTAATACCGCTTGAAGGCTTGAACAGTAATACAGACATCAGACTTCGACAGAAGAAAAATACTTTAAAGAGACAAGAAAATATCAAAGACGCATGTGGTTTGGACAGATGAGAGTAGCAAGCTAGTGTTTGAGAGATCAGGTAAAGGACGCAAAAGGAGATTTTTTATTTTTTTTTATACTATACTATTTTTTTTTAGATGCTATACCATGACAAGCCAAGTGACAAAAGAAATAACTAACTAAGCTAGTGACTGAGGCTACTGACAGATAAATAACGTAATGAGCTCAATGAGATGATGATGAACAAAGTGAGCCATCTGATTGTTTTACAAGAAAAGGGTATGTATGAATTTGACCAATATTTATAGAGGTAAGTGCAAGATGACATGTTGGTCACAACAGTTTGAGGAGAGTCTATTATTTTAAACATTTGTTTCAAGTAGAAGTAAGCAAGTGTTGACTGTTTTCTAGCTGTTTGATGGAGATTAAGATAAATTGATGGTAACAATACTAACTCTTCTGCAGTTTTTAATATTGCAGGTTAGGGGAATGTTTTAGCATTAATCATTCTTGAACTATTACTTATTACATAACAATAACACTTCATATGGCTTGACTAAGCAGACCACCACAGGTACTTATATGATCTGATGACCACTCTAAAACCATTAGACAGAAAGGCTACTCACAGCACCATCTGATTTATGAAATAGGTAACACCTACAATAAAATTTGTGTAAATTCTAGATTGCTGTGGGTTCTATAAGTGGACCATGAGAATAGCTATGGATACATTTGTAGGAATGTGATAAAATAAAAGTATGGAAAACATGACATGATAGCAACATATAATAATAATGATAGCACATATAAGATGTGGAATCGGTGAAGGTGTTTTCCACTATAACAGGTGAGTCTGTACTATCTTGCAGCAGGATTGCAACAGAGGTAATTGTGTAATGAATTCACAAAGGGGTGACTAAAACAGCATACGTTTACTATTTAAATATGGGGATGGTTGCAGTATGACAGTGAATGTGTTATTTAGCATAGATGTGAATGCATTGCTTCATTTAATGTAAACATTTGTAATGCAGCCTTTTTACTATAAAACTTTGAGGGATATATAACAAGGTAAATACAGGTGTTAATTTAGGTCAAAGTGCTAAATAAGGAGCAATCACCATGGGAACCAATCAACGGTCACTCAACCTTTAGCACTTTGCACCTCAAGTATCTCCTGTTTAGCCTAGCTAAATCTATTCAATTGTGTTTTGTGTGTCTATATCTTAAATTACATCTTAATAAGCAAACAATTCTATATACTCACAATACTGTTGTTAAAAAATGTGTATTTTAAATGTCACAGATAGCACTTGCAAAAGAAGCTAATAAGCTACGGGTAGGTGTCAGGTAGCATTTTAGGATTAGGGTTGGCAACCATTGCAGGATACCTGGCTCTGAACTGTGGACTATAACTACCAACATCCTCAAGTCAAGTGAAGACTGGCAAAGAGTGATATGAGTTACAGACCAGAGAAGCTTGGAGGCAGGTACCAAATAAACTATAACACTGGATACACTAATACAGTTTAAAGGTGATGTGTTTCATACAAACATTAAACGTATATGTTATTAATATGTCACTGAATTTAAAGGATTACTGTACTCACTATAGCAACTTCGTCATATTGCCTACAGTATTTCCCCTCAGTGCCAGGCTTAAAAAAAGCTATATTTTAATAATTATAAGTCAAGCCTACTGGATGACATCATGTTAGGAGAAGGATGTGATTGCGCCAAGGGAGACTTGACGCTAGAAATAAGATTAGTAAAAAAAAAAATGTTTTTGTTTGGTTTATTTTTATTTAAATTTTTTTAATGCAGCTGAGGGGGTGTGAGTCTGAAATTAACTAGGCAGAGTAAAACTATAGAATTAGGAATACAGATTACAGGAATACAGGAATACAGGAATACAGATCCTAACGTCACAGTCTCTTTAAGGTGACTTTTTTGGTCACCTTACATTTTGCCAAGTAGAGCTTTTTTTTTGTAGCAAAATCTTTAGACTATGCTCCCACATTTGCATCATGGAGTATGACATAACATACTGAGATAGATTAGATGTTTACACAGTGTGCAAAACACTCATAACTACTACTAAGAGTTAGCATACATCTTAATGTATTATTGGAAAAATGGTTGTCATGTCTTTGTTCTAAAAACATACCAAGTGCAAATGGTTTAAAGTAGACATTGCAACAGTGAGAACAGATTGTGTATGATTCATATGAGTAGTAGAAGGGTGATACAGGAAATATGAAGCATCACGACTAGGTCAATGATTAATTGTGTTTTAAGTACAAATCTTTCTTCCACCATCTCCCAGAGAGTATCAAGACATTCGAAACAAACTAGGGAGTAAGACCACAGAGGTTTTAAAACTAGAAGCAAATTAACAAATTAGAACATAGACAATACATTCTATACACGATAGGATCACTTTAAGTGGCAATGTTATCGTAGTTCAGTAAAAAAAAAAAAAAATTATCTTAGTGATAACGTATATATTTAATTCTTTATGGGGATGTTAAATACTTGCCTCCAGTGCAGCGGTTGGGTGTGCTACATTAATATAACCCCTTTTTTCCTGCATACCTCCTGCATGACTAATTCTGTTTCAAAGCCATTGGTCACTACTTTCCAATACTCCTCAAAAAACAAAAAGCGTGGGACTCGCTTGCTAATAGTATAAATTAACTATTGAGCAAATCAGTTGATGTGATTAAAAGCAGGAGATGCTCCGGTAGTTACTATTGTTCTCCTTAAATGACACATATATGAAGAGAAATGTAGGTTATCCAGCAGCGCAAGATGGCAAGGGGACTGGTGGACAACCACCTAAATTGTGCTCCCTACAAAGAGAAGGGTAACGCTAATGAGAACTATTTATACTGTTCTCCCACTAATGTTCCCCTATTTCTTGTACTATGTTAATGTCAGAACACTCTACATATCAAGAACAGATTGACAGATGAGGGAGAGGGCTTGATTTGATTGTGTAAAATAACAGGTATATTTTGACAAAACTGCTTTAATCGCATTTAAAGAATTTGTAAACCACCCATTTTTCTAAATAATTACGCTAATAATATTAGTTTTAAATGTTAAAGTCATGTGCAATGTTTCCTGGAGAGATCAGGCATGTACTGGGTTACAGGCTCTCTCATGCATTCCCCAATGGAGGTATTGCAATATTTAAAGTTTGAGAGATTGCACTCATTTAACAGAACCCACTTAAGTAGTGAATATGCTTGGCTTTATGGATTCCCTTAATATTTATATGCCTCTGAGCAAGATACGTGATTTTAGCCTAACACAGGTTATAACTGTTTGTCCAGATTAAGCTGTTTTATTTCAAGCTCTGGTTGAGAGAGATTCAGTGAGAGCTTGAGAGAGATTCAGTGTCTGGCTTGCCTGAATTTGTTTCTAATATTTTATGATCTCTAGGGAATAGAGAGAGCCCAGTTCATTCAATCAAACAAAAACATAAAAAACCCACTGCTAATTTTACCCTTTGGTGAAGTGTATCCATTAGCATACTTCACACGCACATAAGGTCATTCCCTAACAGATAAGAGCAGATGCTGGCAAGCAACTACTCCAAAACTACAGTATGTGATTGGAAATATGTTTTGACGTGCTGAGAGATCTTTCAGGTATTTGAGTAGATGCTTTCACACTCATCCAGATATCAGAGTTTACAGTGGAAACTACGAGTAAATACACGGAGGCAAATTTCATATAAATAGCACTCAATGAACGGATTTCTAGAACTTGTTGATGAACTCAGTACATCGCAACTGCCAAATTTAGAATCTTGCATAGTATTTTATATATATTGACTTCTTGTAGATAGCATTACAGAATGACAGTTGAAAAGTGTATTTCAGAATAACAAATACCGCATCATTTTAATAAAGAATTGTTCTCAGTGACTCATTTAGCCACATATAGTGCTAATATAATGCTAATGAACGTGGGTTTCTGAATTCCCCCCAATTTTCTCTTTTTAATAAAAAAATAAATAAAACAATTGTAGAGAAACATATTTTATAGTGTCATTTAGAAAGTCACCCCATGATTGTTCTTCATCCAGAACCCCCATTGTTTAAGTGGAAAAAAAGGTTGCAGGCATTTTAGAATCAACCAGTGATGGGTATATCATATATCCTGTATTTCCTATTTACAGAAGCCGAAAAGATGCCTTCGCCAGCACTGTCTCTTCTCTATCTGCTAGTTGGAGTTCAGCTTGTAGAGTCAGCTGCGGAGGGTCTAGATCCCTCCTCCAAGCTCACAGGTATGTTTAGCTAACTCAAAGCTTTCTTTCATAAGTAAATGAGGTCATTAGAACCCAGTGTTCTCTTAAGTTCATTTATTGAACAGCACTCTCACAATGTATGTTACCGCTAACACGAACACTACATATCTGTACTATACTAAAACCGCATTCATAGTGAATGATGTGCAACACATATTTCTAATTATTTTTCAATGACGCAGCGAACAATATTTGCCTCAGTCTTTCAATGTGCAGATCACGTTTTCTGCTTTATGGTAGGGATCAGGGTCACATACAAAGAAGGTGCCAAATAAATCTATAGATGAAGGGCTTTCATCAATGCGTTCCCCTATTCCCACCACCTTCTTTGTTTGACTTCTGTTATGCACACAGATATAAAATGGAGGCTGACATCAGAGGGACCTTCCATATACCTTGTGCACGCATAGAGAAAAGCCATTGGCACATACTGAACACTATGTAGGAAGATGTTCGCAAGGTCAGCTTAGTCACTCTCAGAGACTGATTGGATAGTGAGTGAAGATAACAATGATGCATTCTGCAAAAACTGTAGGAAAAGGAGATCTTTTTCTGGAAGAGCAAAGTATACACACTGATCCAGGTTAGAGGTCAAATTATGTGGTCATATCACAACAAGAAGACTTTATCATCACAGAAGTCTAACATTTCAATGACAAACCACAGAAACAAACTTCAAACTTTCAGGTGAACTTGGCCGCCCTGAAGTTCCCCTTATTTAGCATGCTGAAAGATTGTTCACAGTTGATCCTCCAAGATCCTCTTACAAGCTGAGATTTTATCCTTTTGGGGTTCAAGCTATATTCAATCAGCATTAGTGGTGTTTGAAATGCATATTTATATAGGCCCAACAGCAATATTTTAGACTATCCTTTGGTGAGTGAAAATATAACCCCGGGAGTAGTAATTCACCTCTGATGAACATACTATGTTACCTTTGTAAGAGAAGATGGAATATTAAGCATTGTTCCATGCCTTAAGAAAATCATTGATGGCACAAAGTACGAATAGTAACGTGATGTAACGTTTCTTAAAAGACATTGAGATTAATATACTTACAGAGAAAGATACTGGCATGGGCAGATGATCAAGTATCCAAAAACCATACTGCAAAACCATACAGATGTTGCTGTAATCCATGCAATAATGTGTGGTTTGGGGGCCCTAATCAGAGGCAGAACATAAATATTTGTCCCAGTCTGGCCAAGATTATTGGGAGCTACACTCTTGAGCAGCAGCTGCTGCCATTATAGCTGGAGCTGCCACACAGAACTGTAACTCCCACTAATCTCAGGTAGCACCGGGAGATACATGTGTTACAGTGAAGATCTCTCCTTAGCTCCTTCTCCATGTAACACTACTAATAAACCCCAATATTACTCTAACAAATTACAGCCTGAACATTACTCCTCCACTACACTGACTCTTTCACTAGGCATTAACGCCTGCACTAGACCAACACTAAACAGTAAGCCCTGCAGTATTCTAACAATAACCATTAACTACCAACAATACCTTACCGCTAACACTAACTAACCGAAAAATATCATGTAAATGATAATGCTGTTTCCCAGTTCTGGAGAGATTTAAAAGCCACTTGAACTTTGGTCTTGTGATTTATTACGTCTCCAAAAACCCTTAGTGGCATAATTTTCCCATAATATAGCGTTCACCAATATATACAAACAACATGACCAAAACCAACACAAATGTGTGGGTGATTCCATGAGCACATCTGTGATGCATATTGCTGTGACTGCAAATGCTTTTGTAACATGTTTGTATATTACTGCTCATGTATGCTTTTGCATTTGAGACTGCACAAAAGTACTTAAAGAGGCAGTCAAGGCTGTAGCTGACTCCCATTCTGTTTTAATGAACTGCCAATATTTAAGAAATGTACGCAAAACAAAATAAAAAATATTTAAAAAAACAAAAACTCCTCTTTGCCAATGCAAATAATGTACTACTCAATGTAATATTCAATGGAAACTTTAAGCATATCATAAAGAGTCCTGTGAATAGCATGGTTCATGTGATACATAGTTTGAATAGTCCTAATTTTGCAGGTTAATGGAACTCAATTTCGAAAAAAATTAATTTGGCTAATAGCAAACACATTTATAACAGAATTTATTCCTGTAAAAAATGACCATCACATTTTTTTTCCAGTGCTGTTGAGAAACTCTCTTGATAACGTCTTTATATGAATAAGCTTTTACTAGCATCAGTAATATAAAGTATGAAAATATATATGTGGATGAGCAATACCATGTGATTCTCTTACAGGTGAAAACAGCAGTCTAATGCCTGGTCGTAGCCAGTGGCTCAGGTCCTTGCCATGCCCAGACAAGATATCAGCCATATTTAAGAGGGATAAGACACCTGTACTTGCCCTTTTATGTCGGAGGAAAAAGTTTTATCCACCTAGTCAGCTGTGGTCAGAAGAATCTCCTGTACCTAGCAGGGTAATTCCCGCACCTGAAGGCGCATTGCTGGTTGAGAGAGAAAAGGATCTATCTACTTACAACTGGAACTCATTCGGCCTCAGATACGGCAAAAGGCAAAATGGGGCATTAAATTCCAAAGTGAAAATCTGGTAGTGTTAAGGGAAGGGCTGGGAGGGTATGCCATTTCTTCAAGGTGTTCTACAGTTTGATAAAGGTTATGATGTGATTTCCTGTGCTAAACTTACACAAACACTGTTTTTAAGTTAATGTGTAAGATGCCCTAAAATATGTTTGGTGCATTGCTGTGTCAGCAGAGCTATTACTAGACTTTTAACGTTAAAAAAGGGACATTTCATCCTCTTTAATAAAAAAGTTAAACATAAAAAAAAGAATTTGAGTGGGTTAGTTAAGAAAAAAATGTAAATGATGTGTCGTGTGCTATTCATTTCACACTGTGCTAGAATATGTATGGACTTCAACTAGACTTCTCTTGTCTTTTATGAATCATGTGGCTGAAATACTGGTAACTGGATGGGTGATCAAGCAAATAAATCAGTTTTTACCTTGGGTGTTTCAAGTTGCTCCTTATTGTTTGCCTATCTTTGTCACACATTTAAATATCACTTGACCAAAATGTAGAGTAAAAAATATAATTTAGAATTTATCTATAAACTTTATAAGAGCTAAAAATCTTTGGTAGAGATGTACCCAAGCTTAGTGCACATCCTTACAAGAAACCTTTGCTAGCATATCCTAAGAAAGTATAATATACATTGAAGCACATATCAGTATTTTAATGCACCCTATATATAGGGTGAGGTAGAGGCAAAAAAATGCCTACAAAATTCAAAGTATAAACAAAGAAAATTAGACCTGTGCTGCAGATACTCCACACTGAAGTCCCAACAGTGTATATACAACCAAAAAAACAAACAAGAGTCCTGCGCATCCAGTATAGGTGTGCACCCTCAGGTGCTACCACAATTTATGTGAGGACAAAGTTAAAGCAGCAAACGTTTCGGGCAGCAGCCCTTTCTCAATGTTACTGTCCTCTGTTTTCTGGTAGTATTTTATTGCATATAGAATATGCCAGCATTATAGGTTCTCCCCATTTAAGTATAAATAACACTGTGCCCTAGAAATCAAAACGATTTGAACACGGTCTGGAGATCATTTAATGCACTCTTAAACTAAAAATAAGCATTACTTATTAGTGCCAAGAGGCACTAAGGCACTAATGGACTTCATCCACAAAGTGACACAGGCACTAGAAGTGAACAGGGAGGGAGACTCACCGCTAGGGACATTATAGCTGTCACTCGGGACATTGCTGCCAAGACAACTATAATGGCACACTCTATGAAGCACCCCATGGCCGCTGTGGACAACTACAGGATTTCAGTCTTTGAAGACTTACCTTTTTCCGTCTTACTAGAGAGACGCAAGTTTATGCATGTAACCAACACCCTGAGGGAGCAGGGCATCAGGTAGCGATGGGGAGCCTCGGGTACACTAGTGGTGCCATGAGGCGATTCATATCCTGTCGGCCATGGAGGATCAAGTAAAATTCTGAAGAGTCTCCAGTTGCCAGCTGTCCCTTCTGCGACAAAACAGAGAACTGCTATACCCGGGGTCGGTGTGGGAGGTACGTCTCCAGATGGCAGAGGATCCTCGCTCTCTGCGTCTTCAGAGCCCCCATAGAACACTTCTCAATACGTGTTCCCCAGTCTGCAGGCGATGATACCAGCCCTAATATAAACATGAGCTAAATTAACCCTGATGACAAGGAATTAGTTTGGAACTTTATGTTATTCTCTAGCTAAATTAATGTCATGGACACACCCTAATCCCCACGGCACGCCTATGTATTGAGACCGGCAGGGGAGATCTCAGAATCTACCTATAAGTCTCCATGCCAGCTCTGCTCTAAGTCTCCATGAGCCGGTGGGAAGATCAAAGATCTACCTCACCGGCCCACAGCAGCATGGAGGGAGGCAGGAGAGGACCCGGGGAGCTCTAGCCAGCAGTTCCTCTTGCAAGATCTGAGCATTGCCGCGGGCAAGAGTGTAGCCCCGCAGGCTAGAGTTCACTCTCCACTAGACCTCCAGGGATGATGGCAGCACGGTCCACCCTCCCTACGTAAGGTAAGCAGGAACGGGGGATATTAACTAATCTGCCCCTACCTCTACAATCACCCAAACATACAGCACCCACACAGCAACCACACACATACAGCACACAAACAGTACCTACACACATACAGCAGCCTTACACACACAGTACACTAACAGGACCCTCACACACACACACACACACACAGCACACTACCAGTACCCTCACACACAGCACACAGACAGCAACCTCACAAACACACACACAAACACCCTCACAGCACACTACCAGCACCCTCACACACACATCACACTAACAGCACTCTTACACACACACACAGCACCCTGACACACACACAGCACCCCTACACACACACACACAGCAGCCCTACACACACACACAGCACCCCTACACACACAACACCCTCACACAGCAGTGTATATATGTGAGTGTGTGTATATATATATATATATATATATATATATATATATATATATACATACATATACACACGGCGTGTGTTTGTGCTTTAGGGTGCACACCCTAATGCAATAGGCTGCGCTATGATTAATGTGTCACTGAGGTGTACTTATCTTCTTCACCTGTCTAGGCATAATATGAGTATTTTACTTTTATTTTCTTATAATTGTTCTACTATACTGTATAAAGCACAAGAAAACTTTGTGGCTTTGTCCACAACTAAATAAAGAATAAAAAATAATTTAAAAAATTGAATTGGGGACACACCTGGAACATGGATTTTGCAGGAATGGTACTGCTGTAGTAACCAATGTTTTTACTTAACACAGATTAAGGAACAACACACACATAAAAATACATTTTAAAATGTTATAATGGTACTTAAAATCACCTCTCTCAGCAAACAAATATGAAGATCTAGTTCCACCATAGGGCCATATTGTGTTAAAGGAAAAACAAACCCGTTTTTCTAGCACTAGAGGATCCTGGAGTGCCCCCGTCCCTCCTGCCCCCCATAACCCTTCAGACACTTACCTTAATCCAGGGTCGATGTCCCTCGGCGCTGGGTCAGACTCCACGCACGCTCCTCCCTGCCAGGGGAGACCTAATGAGCATGTGCGGCAATGGCCGCATGCGTGCATTACATCTCCCCATAGGAAAGCATTATTCAATGCTTTCCTATGGGGATTCCAGCGACGCTGGAGGTCCTCAAGCATAGCGTGAGGACGTCCAGCGTCGTTTAGACGACCAAAAGTCGGCTAAGAAGCCGGAAGTCCCTCGAGTGGCTGTCTGGTAGACATCCACTAGAGGAGGATTTAATCCTGACAAGGTAAATATTGCAGTTTATAAAAACTGCAATAATTACACTTGCAGGGTTAAGGGTGATGGGAGTTGGCACCCAGACCACTTCAATAAGCTGAAGTGGTCTGGGTGCCTACAGTGTCCCTTTAAGCTCACCACTACTTCACAGAACCTCAATATTAGTGGGTTCTACACCAATTCCAACGTGGGAGATAAATTAAATAGTGCCAGTGCTAAATAGGCAAAAGTGTACTTTAATAATCTGTTGTAAGAGCTTTGTGAACATATATAATGTGAAATTAATGTGATAATCGCAAATAAAAAAATGCAGTGTCAAAACGAAACAATTAAAGTGCTAGTCATTTGATGTATATACTCACAATGCATATCATATATCTGCTCTATAAAAATTACAATAAAAGTGCCATTACTATCCAAAAACCTCCTCAATTTTATACCTTCCTATGGTCACCTCTACGCCACTGGCACACTTTCTCCAATCATATTTTTACACCACTTTCATTCATCAAATGTACTACACTTGAAAGAGATGGTGTTGATTCAACACTTGTTGCTTGAACATTGACATATTTAAAACGGCAGTAAGGCACTAATATGTTTCTTGCATTGTTAGGGTAAAGTTAGTCAACACGGTCTGAAGTGAGATCTACCGGTACTTTAGTTATTAAAAACAATAGTCTTGCTCCACAATAACACCTTTTCTGCCCTTTCCTCCCTAATGAACAGCAAGGGTTGCAGGCAGTTGTAGTTCAGCTGTTTTCTGACTGTGAACTACAAACTCCCACTAGGTTACAATCTACCCATGCAACATTGCAAGGTTTAAGCAATGTCATAATTGACCACGTAATTTCCTTGTCTGGGAAAATCTTACTGCCAAAGCAAAAAGCCTGGGGATTTATGGTAAATACAGACATATTTACTGTATTATGTATACAACACCAATCTCTTCATAGGCCTTTCAGTGCAATTATTAGCTCAAATTTAAATTTCTAGTTCTATATTGGTATAAAAAAAAAATTACAAAGCACTTCCAGTGTTCAGCTGGGAGAAAGGGTCTATCTAAGTCATCCAATTTATAGTTACTACTCTTGAAAATGATAACAAATAGTCATTATTCATGTACTCTAGCCAATGTCACATCACTGTCTTCTCACTTTGATAAGTTGGCAATCAGAAACCAGACCTCTTGTGGAAGGCAGAGACAAAGCAGCATTCAACTTGATATTGCAACTCCACATCTGTTCCCTTTGTGAATCTACTGGACACAGGTGATGGCAGGCTCTCTGAGACATGACAAGGGATACCAAAAGATATTGGAAATTTCCTTTGTAAGCTTGACATACTAATTAAAATACCCATACAGCCAGTCTCTAGCTTTAACAAGCACTGTATTATACCACTTATAAATAATACAAGTATTTGTACAAATGAATTGTACACATACATGTTTGGAATAAGGTATAATAGAGATTTGTATCTACTCTTAGAATCCTAGAAGTGACTTTAAAAGAACACTCCAAGCACCATAACTACTATAGCCCTTGTAGTGTTTGTGGTACTAGGAGTGCACTGGTGCACTTCCAGGGTAAGTAGTAAAACCATTTAGGAACGGTTTGACAACTTACCTGGTGACTGTTAGGCACCTACTGACCTCTTCCCTGGAGCAAGAAGCTCCTGCTATGAGCTTCAGTTAGCTCCCCCGATCTTACCCCTCAGCTAGGCAATCTCCTATTCAGTCATGGACCACATAATTCCTTAGCAAAACTAAAGTTTTAATAGGTATTACAATTCCTTGATAATATAAATAAACCACAGCAGCCTCTGCCCAACATTACATCAGCTTAACACAAAAAAAACAAAACCAGGGTCCGTGAGGAGAGAGAAAACACACTAATGCTACGTGTGTCTCCTTCACTGAGCCTGTGCACCAATGAGACAGTCCAGGGGTCTCTCAGGGCTTAACCCTAAATGTACAAGACAAAGTTAAAATAGGCTACTATTCACTGAAATGAAAATAGTGCACTACCTGGAAATACCAATATAAATTAAATGTTACAAATAGATCTAATCATTAAAATGTAGCAAACAAAAAATTTGTATATTAATAGCAGCCTTATAAGGCTTCTTCTAGACCAGGGGTAGGCAACCTTTTAGCAGCACTGTGCCAATATAAGATTGTGATGTCGGGTAGCGTGCCGGTTCTATTTTTTTTTTATTGAGGTGTGTATGCTGCCGTATTCTGCTTGTGTTATTTATACTGTAATTGCCTTGTATCGTTGTATTTGTGCGTATATGAGCCATTATATTCTATATGTTCAGGAGTAGTTTGTGGTGTTGTGTATGATACATATGAATGTGGGCTGTGTATGGGGGCTGCTTGTGGAATTGTGTGTGTGGATGGATATGTCACTTTGTGTGTTTGGTAGTGTGTGTATGTGTGGGGGCTGTTTGGGGTATTGCATGTGAGAGGTTGCATGTGGGGTTGTGTGCATGTATGTGGATTGTTAGCGGGTTACGTTTGTGCGGATTTTGTGTATGTTTGCTTGTGGGCTGTTCGTATTATTTGTAAGAGGGGAGGGTTATTCTGCATTTCTGTGTATATCTAGCAGTGTGAGTAGCTTCCCTGGGTTGCAGTGGGGACCAGGCTGGCCAGGTACAGGTCAAGGACAGGAGCTGCAACGGCAGCTGCAAGCTGCTCTACTACTGTGTGGATTCCCATTCACGAGTGCTGGGAGGAAGTGATCTGAGATCACTTACTCTTTGTGCCGCAATGCATAAATTGAGGATTGTCCTTCACACCTTTTCGTATTAGCAGATATCTGAAGTTTCACTGGGACTCCTGATAGGCCAGAGTCTGTTTGGCTCTAGCAGCCTTGAGTGCCGTGCAAAGACGCCTCGAGTGCCGTGCATGGCACTAGTGCCGTAGGTTGCCTACCCCTGTCCTAGACCATGGTATAACTATCGAATAGAATAATAAGAGCCAGGGCCAAAACCAGTAAGAATTTACGAAAAATATATATATATATAAAAACAGGTAAGGCTTTATTACAAACAGAAGTACTATAGAAACAGAAGTACCTAAAGATAAAAGGTAAAGATATATCAGATGCAGCTTCTCTCCCTTCAAATCTTACTAGACAGGCATAGAAGAAAAATGAAAATGAAATGAAAGAATTACATCAACATGATGTCAGGAAAGTGAGATAAAACATGAGGTGAAGTGCCCCAAAAAACACCCATATAAAACAACCCGACGCGTGTTTCGGTGCAGACCTACATGCACCTTCGTCCCATATACAGGTATAATCCAATCCCAGACTAGTTTGGGGGAGTGTCTAGTTATACTGATGTGTCCCTGTGTAGAAATTGGAGCGAAAGAATGCCTCCAACATCGGGTTGTTTGATATGAGTGTTTTCTGGGCACTTCACCTAACGTTTTATCTCACTTTCCTGACATCATGTTGATGTCATTCTTTCACTTCATTTTCATTTTTCTTCTATGCCTGTCTAGTAAGATTTGAAGGGAGAGAGGCTGCATCTGATATATCTTTACCTTTTATCTTCATGTTGATGTAATTGTTTCACTTCATTTACATTTTTCTCCTATACCTGTCTAGTAAGATTTGAAGGGAGAGAGGCTGTATCTCATATATCTTTACCTTTTACCTGACGTCGGCAGGGGAGACCTAATGCGCATGGATGGCAATGGCTGCACATTAGACCTCGTCATAGGAAAGCATTATTCAATGCTCAGACTTTCTTGCATGACAATGGCCCTAAGCACAAGGCCAAGTTGACCCTTTAGTGGTTACAGCAGAAAAAGGTGAAGGTTTTGGAGGGGCCATCACAGTCTCCTGACCTTAATATCATTGAGCCACTCTAGGGAGATCCAAAACATTAGGTTTATGCAAGACGACCAAAGACTTTGCATGACCTGGAGGCAAACAAAATGTAACTAAAATAATTCTCTTTGGGGATCATACAATGCATAGCCCATTCAAGACGCATGGGCAGCTATACCATCTGCAAGAATTATTGGCCTCATAGACAACTATTACAAAATACTGCACCCTGTCATTGATGCTAAAGGGGACAATACACAGTATTAAGAACTAAGGGTCATTTAACATTTTTTATTTGTTGCTATGTTTTGTTTTATTATTGTGCCATTCTAACCTACAGTTGAATATGAATCCCATAAGAAATACAAGAAATGTGTTTTGCCTGCTCACTCATGTTTTCTTTAAAAATGGTACACATATTACCAATTTTCCAAGGGTATGCAAACTTTTGAGTACAACTGTATATACTAGAAGCCAGGGAATACACAACATACAAGATAGAGCAGGTTTGAATCCTAGTCAAACCACCTTTCCAGTAAGTGTTGATGGGCTAGAAACCCAATATGTCCTCATAGATTGTAAGCATGTTTAAGCATGGCCTTCTTCATAATCCCTTTCTGAAATTGTAAAGAGCTGCAGAATATGTTGGTGGTGGTGCTATATAAATGCTATATATATATAAAACCAAGTCTTTGATTATTGACAGTCAATTACTATAACGTTCCATAAAGAGCGTTCTACTGTACCAGTATAACAATACATTGCACACAACAACAGACTGGTTCCTTTGTCAGCACAGAGTTAATTCCCACACTTTTTCATCTACAGCCTTTGCCCCTCAAGCTTGGTATTAAGGGTCCAGTCTTGTTTGATTTTTGGGAACAGCCTATGTTACGTTCAACACGGAGACCAACAGGGGGTAGACTGTGGGAAAGCAATAATAAGCCAATGAGAAGCCTTTTCTTTCTCTTGACCTGGGGGTTAAACTCTTAAATCTGCGCAGAGCATCCAGAGATGGGAGGGAGAAGAGGGCAATGATGGAAGCAGGCAGGTCGATCAGGATTTTTAAAGTCCCTAAATGGTTTCACACAGGGCTCAGGTCACAGACACTGCAGATCCTGCCAGAAAAAGTAACTCATTCACTGCTGCACTACC
This sequence comes from Pelobates fuscus, assembly GCF_036172605.1. Taxonomy (NCBI): domain Eukaryota; kingdom Metazoa; phylum Chordata; class Amphibia; order Anura; family Pelobatidae; genus Pelobates; species Pelobates fuscus. Next base: position 170,191,116 of record NC_086317.1, read on the forward strand.
AAACTAACAAAGACTTCATAACTTTGTGATATACAAATATATTTTAAATGTTGGCACATTAGTCCATGGTTCTTTTCAACAGAAGCTCAAATGATGTACATGGTTTTAACTTGGCAACCCATTACTTAATAGTGTGAAATGAAATCCCAGCAAAATAACTTCCATAAAACATAACAGAAACATACAATAAAACAAAGTGGTGTAATAGTACACAAAAGAGCCATGTTGGTAAAAATGTACATTGTGGTTAACAAATACAGAAAAGCCCACAATTAGCGTGGGGCGGTGAAAGACAAAAGCTTGTTATCTGTAAAGGTAAGGGGCAAGAAGTAGTGCACCATATGTGCTACCAACATGTTTACCCAGTAACATGGAAATAAAGAAAGAAACAAAAAACATCCAAAATAAAAGCAAAAATAGATGAAAAGAGGAAAGGAAATATTGCTGCAGGGCCCAGATTTGTGAATAGTGATCCTTAAGAGGGATTAACAAAGTCTTCTCAGGGGTACCATATTTTAGAAATGAGGATAGTTCACCAAAATATGGCTGTAAGTTGGTCCATGAATCAGTTGTCATCCGTTTTGGCTCTAACTTCCTTTAAAATGGGCATCGCCTGTTTGAGCCATCCAGCAGATTCTGCAGCAAGGTTTTTTTGGGGCACCAGGGCAGTCCCTTAATAGGCCGGGACAAGAGAAAGAGCCATTCATCCATCTCCAGTGCTCTGCGAAAAAACATTCTTAATAAAGTTTAGCAATAATGGTGCATCCCGAATACATGTGCATATAGGTTCTATGTCTGTAACCTATCATGCATAGATCACTGGGGTTGTATACCATTGAAAGAGGATTTTAAATATTTGCTACTGCAGTGTCACAGATAAAAAAAACAAAAAACTTTTTCTGCGGCCTCATTTAAACTGACGCGTTATTAAAATTGTAATTATACATAACTTAGAAAACCCTACTTTAGTCTGATCCTGGTGTCCAAGGTATCGACATTGAATCAGAGAAGGTGGTGCTGCTACTGTAAACAATATATTGTGAATAAGCGTCTGGGCTTTGATGAATATTGTACACCAGTTATAACCATTGAGGACACATGGAAACAGCATGGGTCCGGACCCAGGGTTAAGAACAACTTATTTAAGATAATGTCATGATAAAGTGCATAGCTATAGTTTTGTTGCTTGCGGTCTTCTCTCACCTTACACAAGTACCACTTTATTGGCCCAACAAATGCATATTTATACAAAGGACAGCTCCACCACCCCACTCCACCAACTCCCACCCGGTGCCACAAAATCTGGGGCTAAAATCAAGAATCCACCGCTGTGCCCTAGTCAGCCAGGGTGCTAGGAGAGCCCCAAAATCCCCTTTCCCAAAACCGCACTAACACATACAATACATGTATGTAATGCTCAAGTCCATAAGTGAAAGTAACAATAAAAGAAATGGGAAAAAAATCAATAAAGCTGAGCTGGAGGTGCTGGTAAATGGAGTTGGACAGTATTCGAACAGACTTTCTGGAAGGCATATTGGATGGCTGGGGCTGATGGGTGTTGTGGCATTAATGAATGTTGAAGTATGTCTGGGATTAATGGGTTAGTATGGATGGCTAGGACTAATAGATGTACGTGGATGGGATTATGGGTGTGGATGTATAGCTGGGGGTAATGAGGTACAGATGGCTTTGTTGTAGATGCTGAATAACAGCACAAGTGAAAAAATCAATGTCCAACACGTGCGTCAAATTTGAGTAGGACTTGGTAAAAACGTTTAAGAAAAAAAAGCACATTACGGTCATACCTACAAGATGCAAATATATATTTTTTGAAGCGAAAATCCCTTTTTGCTCAAGCTGTGTTTTTTTGCTACCAGATGTAAACAGAGCTGAATGGGTGTTTAATTAGCCATTTTAATCCCAGGTTGTAAGACTGTGAATGTGGGAACTTATGCAAGCAAACTGTGTAATAATGACAGTCTTCGTATGGTTACTGCATTCTAGTTTTTTAACAACATATTTGAAAGTGTCAGTATATATATAAATGTTTAGACGGTGAAAATAAGGCGTCAAAGCTCAGATATAGGTTTTAGTTATACTAAATGAAAACAGACATAATTTGTAATACACAAATACTAGAAAAGAACAAATTACTGTAAAATATTCTGTTACCCCTGTTACAATTCTAATGATCTCTGCTTTTCTTAATATTTCTGTTAATTCACTTCACTGTGATAGGAAGGACTGTGTGTGTATATGGTGCTGGTAAGCCTGATGGTTATCGATTATATAAGGGACCAGGCACCCTGAACGAATATTAATTAGCCTTTCCAAAAGCTTCCCACGAGTGGGATGCTTGAAGTCTAGTTTGTAACCCCTTTGTTTGTTTGTTTAAGAGGAGGAGAAAAAAAAAAAAAAAAGAAAAAAGGTCAAATCTTACAAATCTGAAAATGTCTTGATTGAGGGTTAAGGGGAAAAGGGACCCGTTCAAACTCCACCAATCATAGATGATTAGGTTCAAAAACAGTGCAGATATAAGAGAACACAGGGGTGAGTTAACCCAAACTGCTGGAAGAAAACCATTGCTTTCCTGACACAAGATCCCAGCATGCAGCATCTACTATTACTTTGCCTTCTCACTGTAACCTGTGATGGCTTCAGGAGGTAAGACCCACCAACAGAATAGTATTGTTTACTAGTCTTCTGATTATAGAGCAATCATTATATTGCTATCAAGAATATATATTTAGAAGGTTATTAGTCTTCTAGCAGCATGCACAACCAGTCTGAATTAGCACTGGGCTAATATAAAGCTGTATTTTATATGTATAATGCAAGCTTGTTTTTTTCACTGTAATGTAATGTAAAATCTATGACTACATATTGCTCAGGCAATAGTATATCTCTCTCTACTGATACCTCTAAAATACATCTATAGAGAGCCATAATAAAAAAGTCCAAAATTGTTGGAGGTTAGAATTGCCTATATTTTTGAATTGAAACTTTTATTTTGTATATTCTTACAGAGTTAACACCTGACTTCATTAACACTAGTTTACCATTGTTTATACATATGGTATATAAAACAACTGGAGGAAGTGCCCTTCCAATAATGTTTGATGTAAATATTTACCAGATCTACCTTTTGATGCTCTGGCGAATTCATGATAAGCTGCTAGGGGGGCTAATATAGTGTATGTGCCCATCAGAATGTAAATTATTAAGTCATAAGGCATTAATCATAACAACAACAATAAATAACTATAATTTAACATGACAGCTATGTTAGAGCTCACAAATGTGCATAGCATAGGTGTTGCTATGGGGGCTTTGTGGGGTTCATTAGGGCCAGCTCTCTACTACTGGTGGAGGAGGCAGATGATTTGTGTTTTTTATTTTTTCTCAAAGCAGACACCTATTACAAAAAAGAAGGATCATTAGTTTAATGCTCCCTCGGGCTACAAGAGGGGAGGCGGTGCTGGGGAAAATAACTTTTCTCTCTATTAGTTAGGTAGTATGGGATGGGGGGATGCATTGAATACCTGGCTATAAGGAATGTTTGTTTCCAGATCTGCTTTCTTTGAGATCCCATAGAGCATCAACAGCACACTATTCATGGGTAGACAGGAGGAAACAATAACATAAAGAGAAGGGACATGACATGACACATCTCCACCTCTCTGTTAAAAGGACCATCCACTGCAAAAATAAATATTAAATAAATAAAAAAAGATTGTGCTTCAGTAGATATACCCTAAATTAAAATATGCATGCATTTAATTATGCATTTTGTCATTGAATGTATATCTAATATCAGATTGCAAAACATGCAGTTCGCTTTTCCGCTGCCTTTGCAAGCCCTCCCCTTCTAACCCCACACAGACTTTCTGTGGCTGTCCAATCACAGACTTCCCAATACAGCTCAATGAAAAGTATTTGCAAGGTAGTTGCAATTGCTGCCTTTTGAGTTTAGCTCCACTGAGCTAACCAAACCTGGAAGTAACAGGACTTCCAGGTTTGGTTAGCTCAGTGTTGTCTGCTTGAAGCCAGATCATTTACAAAAGTGCCAATTTCTATTAAAATCTGCACTTTTTGTAAAATGAAAAAAAATAGGACACACTCTTCCCACATAAATCATTTCAGCAAGGTGTAGTGGTCATCAATTCGTGCTTTCGATTCAAGTCCCAGATGTTTCTGGAACCTAGCAATGCCACTGGTGAACAGATTTAACGTATTACAATGCCAAAATGCATTAGTAAGTGCATGCATGTTTTCATTGGGATATATCTACTATATTGTATGCTGCATAGATATGTGCCAACACAGATTCAATCCTGAGATCAAGAGATATAAACATTATAAATGGCAGTGGTGCCTAGTGGGGGGAAAAGCTAGTTGCAAATTGTGGACAATGTTATACGTGGCCTTGTATATTATAATGATAATAACACTGCAACCTCCAAAATAACCTTATCTCAATGGAGATCTGGGGCGCAATCTTACCTTATGTGGTTAATAGGAAAACTGAAGGGCTTGTCGACATCTGGAGTGCTGAAGGTTGCCTACCCATGTTACAGAATCTAGACCAATAAACTAGGACAGCCATAAATGGGTACCTTGTACAGAGGTAGCATTTGATGCGAAGCAGCAAAATCCCCTACTCAATGTAATTCTCAAGAAAGCTGTGTCAATCTCTTTAAGTCTGCCTACAACGACCAGCTCCCAAAGAAGTCATGCAGAGCAGCTAACATTTTGAGCATGTTTTACATAATAATGTGAGGTAGCTTGTCTCTCAGATGGACATAAAGATACAACACAACTTATCCCAGATGATGTCCTGTTCTTGACAGATTTCTAGCTCATGAGATATAAGGGATTATGGAAGAATCTATGGACATGGGGGATTTGTGAAAAAGGTGAAAGAGAGAGATGATGTTGGGGAGGGGTAAATGAGAGAGATAGAGTTGGAGAAGAGTAAAACAGAGAAGTGGGATTGTGGAGGAGTTAAAAGCGAGGGATGGCGTTGTGGAGCTGTAAAAAATAGATGGATGACACAACTAGGATGGACCTGAGAATCCAACACACACTAGGATCTAACACCACTCGTTCCAACCATTCTTGAAAGCTAGAACAACACGTTACTAGAATTGTTTATTCATGTTGTTTCTCGTTGAACCAAAAATAGAATGTGAAGAATCCAGACAACAGGAGAATACAAGTATAAAAGATGGGACCTGCGAGTCCTCAGATGCTCCCGGCCTGCGTGCCCACATAGATACTTAACACAATTGCCTAATAACATTTTATGCATGTTTAATACGGGACCTGCGTGTCCCACACGGTTCCTAATACGAAAATATGTAACAAACAGATGCTATTAAAACAACAATAAAAACAAATTTACATAAAAATAGATGGATGAGGTTGAGATGGCATAAGAAAAAATGGGCCACTAAATTTTTTTGTCGACGTTAAATATTTATTTGTTCTGCCCTGATAATAACTGATATTAGCAACTCAAATTTAAAATATTATACATTATGTTATTTTAAATAGTGGGAATGCCAACATTACATATATATATATTTTTTATGCTAGGATATCACTCAAGAGGATGCCTTCCATTCGTGAGACACTGAGGGACATGGGTGTGAAATTAACGGACGTTTTCCCTGAGATGAAGTTGATGGCGTCTGGGAACAAAATATTCACCAACAAGACTGCCCCCACAGAGCTCACAAACTACCTGGATGTGAGCCCCATCACACAATTTACATAATTATCTAAGCAATAAAGACTACACACTGCTTTGCCTAGCACATTTTTGTGCCGTATTAGTCACAATGCTTTTCACACGGTAGGGTGAATTTAGTGGAGTTCAATGTAAACTGGAAGTGAATTTAACAATTTAGGCCATATATAGGTGACTTACAGTTTTCAGTTCGACTATACTGGCAAATAAAATTCACTTTAATTCCAGTCAGTCTTTTAAAATGCATAAACAATACTTGTGTATTAATTAATGAATGTACAATTTTTGAGAGTTTGATTAAACTTTAATTAGACATAAGAGTAAAGGTTTCAAAACCATGTACCAGGTGTGGTAAGCATGGTGGAATGTGGAGTACTTCATATATGCTCAATTACAAAAATGTTTTGAAATCTCTGTGTTTAGTGATTTGAGTAAGTTTTAAAAGTATCTATAACAGAAACAAAAAATACATTAAGTAGCTTAGATTTTATGTTTAACATTATATCTTGGTTCTGCAGACTCAGTATTTTGGGGAGATCAAAATCGGCTCTCCTCCGCAGACATTCAAAGTGGTGTTTGATACAGGATCTGCCAATATGTGGGTGCCATCCCGCAGCTGCTCTCCACTTTACAGTGCATGTGGTAAGTAACAGCATGCACGCAAAGCATTCTATTTACTGCAATGTATACACTATTCAACCAATCCCTTACTCCTCACAAATTTAACTTAGGGATGATAACCAATGTTAAAGTGTATTTTTTGTTAGTTTGTTGTTCTCAGCAGAATTTTCCTCCTAATTCGAATGTACTATTCAAATTACAGAGAACCTGTATTTCTAAATTAAAATTTTTTGGGGGACTATCATTTCCCTTTCTAGTAAAAATTAATGTTAACTAAAGATACCTTACCTTGTTTCCAGCACTAAGGCACCTCTGCTGTAGCAGCCTCATAGAGAAGTATTGGTGGACGAGACACGCATGTGCAGCAAAACACCATGATGGGAGCAGCACCATTTGTGGCTGGCAGGAAGACAGCCACTAGAGTTGTATTTAAAGGAACACTATAGTCACCTAAATTACTTTAGCTAAATAAAGCAGTTTTAGTGTATAGATCATTCCCCTGCAATTTCACTGCTCAATTCACTGTCATTTAGGAATTAAATCACTTTGTTTCTGTTTATGCAGCCCTAGCCACACCTCCCCTGGCTATGATTGACAGAGCCTGCATGAAAAAGAAACTGGTTTCACTTTCAAACAGATGTAATTTACCTTAAATAATTGTATCTCAATCTCTAAATTGAACTTTAATCACATACAGGAGGCTCTTGCAGGGTCTAGCAAGCTATTAACATAGCAGGGGATAAGAAAATCTTAATTAAACAGAACTTGCAATAAAGAAAGCCTAAATAGGGCTCTCTTTACAGGAAGTGTTTATGGAAGGCTGTGCAAGTCACGTGCAGTGAGGTGTGACTAGGGTTTATAAACAAAGGGATTTAACTCCTAAATGGCAGAGGATTGAGCAGTGAGGCTGCAGGTGCATGTTCTATACACCAAAACTGCTTCATTAAGCTAAAGTTGTTCAGGTGACTATAGTGTCCCTTTAACCTTTCAAAGTAAAAAAATTGCTGTTTCTACACAACAGTGACATTTTACATTGAAAGTTTAAAATGAGAGGACCCAGGCAACTTAATGGAGATGAAGTGGTCTGGGTGACTTTAGTGGTCTTGTAAATACAGGGAGTGCAGAATTATTAGGCAAGTTGTATTTTTGAGGATTAATTTTATTATTGAACAACAACCATGTTCTCAATGAACCCAAAAAACTCATTAATATCAAAGCTGAATATTTTTGGAAGTGGTTTTTAGTTTGTTTTTAGTTTTAGCTATTTTAGGGGGATATCTGTGTGTGCAGGTGACTATTGCTGTGCATAATTATTAGGCAACTTAACAAAAAACAAATATATACCCATTTCAATTATTTATTTTAACCAGTGAAACCAATATAACATCTCAACATTCACAAATATACATTTCTGACAATCAAAAACAAAACAAAAACAAATCAGTGACCAATATAGCCACCTTTCTTTGCAAGGACACTCAAAAGCTTGCCATCCATGGATTCTGCCAGTGTTTTGATCTGTTCACCATCAACATTGCGTGCAGAAGCAACCACAGCCTCCCAGACACTGTTCAGAGAGGTGTACTGTTTTCCCTCCTTGTAAATCTCACATTTGATGATGGACCACAGGTTCTTAATGGGGTTCAGATCAGGTGAACAAGGAGGCCATGTCATTAGATTTTCTTCTTTTATACCCTTTCTTGCCAGCCACGCTGTGGAGTACTTGGACGCGTGTGATGGAGCATTGTCCTGCATGAAAATCATGTTTTTCTTGAAGGATGCAGACTTCTTCCTGTACCACTGCTTGAAGAAGGTGTCTTCCAGAAACTGGCAGTAGGACTGGGAGTTGAGCTTGACTCCATCCTCAACCCGAAAAGGCCCCACAAGCTCATCTTTGATGATACCAGCCCAAACCAGTACTCCACCTCCACCTTGCTGGCGTCTGAGTCGGACTGGAGCTCTCTGCCCTTTACCAATCCAGCCACGGGCCCATCCATCTGGCCCATCAAGACTCACTCTCATTTCATCAGTCCATAAAACCTTAGAAAAATCAGTCTTGAGATATTTCTTGGCCCAGTCTTGACGCTTCAGCTTGTGTGTCTTGTTCAGTGGTGGTCGTCTTTCAGCCTTTCTTACCTTGGCCATGTCTCTGAGTATTGCACACCTTGTGCTTTGGGCACTCCAGTGATGTTGCAGCTCTGAAATATGGCCAAACTGGTGGCAAGTGGCATCTTGGCAGCTGCACGCTTGACTTTTCTCAGTTCATGGGCAGTTATTTTGCGCCTTGGTTTTTCCACACGCTTCTTGCGACCCTGTTGACTATTTTGAATGAAACGCTTGATTGTTCGATGATCACGCTTCAGAAGCTTTGCAATTTTAAGAGTGCATCCCTCTGCAAGATATCTCACTATTTTTGACTTTTCTGAGCCTGTCAAGTCCTTCTTTTGACCCATTTTGCCAAAGGAAAGGAAGTTGCCTAATAATTATGCACACCTGATATAGGGTGTTGATGTCATTAGACCACACCCCTTCTCATTACAGAGATGCACATCACCTAATATGCTTAATTGGTAGTAGGCTTTCGAGCCTATACAGCTTGGAGTAAGACAACATGCATAAAGAGGATGATGTGGTCAAAATACTCATTTGCCTAATAATTCTGCACTCCCTGTATATGCAGTATGTGTTGTGTTTAGGCAGCCTTGTCTATTACAAATGAAAACCAGTTAAAGAACTGACTCAAGAGTTAAAGAGGCCATAGTGTTCGGAGTCCACATGTGTAGCATTTCAGTTTGAACTGAACCACAGAGTTATCTGAGGTAGCTGCTTTAGCAGTGTCATTGCCAAAGAGTTCTGGCCTGGCGAATGTTAATTCGGTGTTTACTGGCTGTCTGTTGTCAGCATTCAGCAAGTATATCATAGCATAGCAAGAGACACCCAAAGGCGAAACGGTCCTCCTCCCTCAGCCTGTCCTCCAGGATGTACCTACCCTCCAATGGGGGATAGTGATGTCACTGAAGGAGTACCGACCACTTTTGCACGATTGCAGGTACGTTTTTGCTTTATCGTTTTTTCTTTTACAAGGGTGAGGAGGGGGTTCCATAACAAAAATCAGGATTTCCGATTAGGCTGAATAGGCACCTACCAACAGGTGCATGCCTGATAGGGGCACCACAGGGGCCTACTCTGTCTTTAAAAACAGACACCCTTGGTGCTTTGTCTCCTCAGACACCCAAACATGGGCTGCAGGAGTCTGGGATAACCGTGCTTAGTCTGAAGGAGTACTGAGGGGTTTGGAGAATTCTCTGATTACGGCACAAAAATACATTTAGTAAATCACAGGTTGGAGTAACCCTTTAATCAATTATTCTGTAGTAACAAAACCTAGGAAGTGACAATTCCATAATATTGTATTGTCGATAAAAATAAAGATATAAGCAGGTTGTAAATCTATTTATGTCAGTAGTGTGTATATATAAAGGCCATAAGTGAACTATTGCCAAGATGACGTTCTTATGATAATATGTTTTCAGTAAGTAATGTGCGTTGTATCAGGGCGAGAATGGATATTTAAAACAACGTTAAAATGTTAAAAAGGGGCGTTAAAACCCCTTCAGCAGCTTACCTTATTCCAGCGCCGGGCTCCCTCTGCGCTGGTGACCTCTCATCCCACTCCGACGTCAGCTCCCCCGTCCGACGTCACAGGTGCCGAATGCGCATGCGTGGCAAGTGCCGCGTGCGCATTCAAGCTGTCAATAGGAAAGCATTTCTCAATGCTTTCCTATGGACACTCTGCGTGATGGAGGCATAATATGCCTCCAGCATCGCAGATGCGACTCTAGTGGCTGTCCGGAAGACAGCCACTAGAGGCTGGATTAACCCCACATGTAAACATAGAAGTTTCTCTGAAACTGCTATGTTTGCATCTGAAGGGTTAAAATCTGAGGGACATTGCACCCAGACCACTTCATCGAGCTGAAGTGGTCTGGGTGACTATAGTGTCCCTTTAATAGTTCAATACATTGGTATCTACTGCCTGCACTAAATCCACAAAAGACAGAACACTGCTATACAAAATAAAAATAAAAAATAGGCCTCCTGAATGTTTTTATAAACAGTGCAATTATATTGCATATGTCTGTTCTATTATTGGCATAGCTTCTGCTGTATTGAACTTTTTGTTTTTATTTTTCCACTAAGAATCATTCATGTTCTTTCTTGCATTTCAATGTTATATTTTTTCTTCACTGGCAGTGTCACACAACCAATATGACTCCTCAAAATCCCAAACCTATATTAAGAATGGAACAGGCTTCTCCATACAGTATGGATCTGGGGGAGTGAAGGGATTCCTGAGCCAGGACCTTGTCATTGTAAGTGAGGACTGCATCAGTCTAACATTCTCCCTGCTAGGAGTTTTTATACTAAAAGTAGAGATTTTTTCCTTTGCTGTTTATTGCCGGGGGCAATCTAGTACAGTACCCATCAACCTCTCTTGTTAATGTGTCTTGAAAGTTAACGCTATGGTAAAACTGCTCTCTGAAGGTTAACCGGTGACTATTGCATTTAACTAATCCGCATTCATATTTTTTAGATTTCCAATTAAAGAATTTGTCAATAAGAGGCAGTATAATAACTCACAAATCACTATGCCTAACTTGGGTGCTGTTGCAGTGTTTGTAGTAGGCCCCTTAAAGGGACACTAGTCACCAGAACAAATTTAGCTTAATAAAGCAGTTTTGGTGTACAAATGATGTCCTTGAAGTATCACTGCTCAATTCTCTGCCATTTAGCAGTCAAATTACTTTGTTTATGCAGCCCAAGCCACAGCTCCCTGCATTTAACACATGCATGTGCACAGCCTTCCTAAACACGTCCTGTAAAGTGAGATCTAATATTTAAACTTCCTTTATTGCACAGTCTTAATTTAGAATTTTGTTATCTCCTGTACAGTTAAGGTTTGTTAGAACTTCCAGGATCTTCCTGTGTATGATTAAAGTTCAAGTTCAAGTAAAGGTGATACAAATGTCTAAAGCAAGTTAATATCTGATTAAAAATGAAACAATTTAATTTTTTCATGCTGCTGTGTGAGTCACAGCCAGGGAGGTGTGGCTAGGACTGCAGAGACAGAAACAAAAGTGACTCATAGATACAGGGACAGCAGAGATGTAGAGATTGGATATTTGACCGGATCAAGAGACTGTGAATACCCTGCTTATTAGTAATCATAGCCCTGGATATCCAGTTTTGCCAAACAAATCACTGTACATTTTTAAAGATATATATTGAATATGTAAGCAACCTCTCTCAACAAACAATTTCACATCTGTATAGTTCATAATGAACTAAAGAATCTGTTTTCTAAACATTAAGAGTCATATCCTTTCTTTCATCTAATATGATGACAACCTTTGACGTGGAAATATTAGTGGAAAGCTGTTTGAACTTCCCCTGTTTTATTTGTATAATGTGATCTCTCTGCATAACAATTTTACATTCCTCTTTTTTTTAGTTCTATAATATCCTTCTTTGAAAATGGTGCCAACAATTGTACCTTAAAGGATCACTATAGGGTCAGGAACACAAACATGTATTCCTGACCCTATAATTTTAAAACCACCATCTAGCCCCCCTGGGCCCCATAATGCCTCCATAAATATAGTAAAACCGTACTGTATTCAAGCCTGAAGCTGTAGATCAGCATGCTGTTTGCCTCAGAAAAACTAGCTGTCTGCTGACATCATCAGAAGTGGTAGCCTGATCCAATTACAATGCTTCCCCATATGATTGGCTAAGACTGACAAGGAGGCAGATCAGGGGCAGAGCCAGTACAATTCAAACACAGCCCTGGCCAATCAGCATCTTCTCATAGAGATTAACTGAATCAATGAATCTCTATGAGGAAAGTTCTGCCCTGATCTGCCTCCTTGGCTTAGATCATCAGTATACAATTTCCCATTGGATAGCATCGGGAGGCATTGCAAAACATTGAGCGAATCAGCATCTCCTCATCAATGCATCTCAAAGGGGAGCATTCAGTTTCTCCATGCAAAGCGTGAAGACACTGAACGTCAGTCCTGCACATTGTCAACCACTGACCAAGGAAGCACCCCTAGTGGCTGTCAAAGTGACGGCCACTAGTGGTGTCCCTAGGCAGTAATGTATTTACACTAAAATGCCAGAGGAACATTAAGCTGTAGTTGTTCTGATGACTGTAGTGTCCCTTTAAGAATGTGTTTCAACTTTACCATTTTCCATTAACACACACTCATTTTTCAATCCAAGAATAAACAGTATTCATATTATCAAATATAGTATTTGTTTGTGAGCTAGATCATAGAGAAGTGTAGAATGTAATATAGGATGTCCGAGGCCTCAACACTTGGCAGATTAAGTAATAAATGACAGCTGGCCCTAATATCTTATTCTTTCTATGATCCCATACTTCCCAAGTGTCCCTATTTGGGCCCAAATCCTGTTGTCTCTTTTCTCTATGATAATGCCTCTTTGTAAGAGCTCCTTATTGTTAGTTTGTCTAAGTGTATAAGAGAGCACCACAGCAATAATACTCACAGTAATGTGTCACAGTAATGAGTCTATATTACAATAAATGCATTTAGAAATCAGTAGCAGATCGAATGTTGCTATTTGTGTTTAGAAATCAGTCTGTGTACATAAGATAACATTGTTCTTGTTCTAAATTACATGTCAGTTGCATAAATTGTTACTAGTCACATAAAATTTCCCAGAACTGCCCCATTCCTGGTTACAATTTTAGGGGTGTAGGTGAGAGTGTGAAGTGTCCCTCTTTGTCCATTTAGAATGTTGGAGTCATATGTCACTGTCTGACGCAAGGTGCGTGTATATGTATGAAGGATTCTGTCATATAGTAAAAGTAGGGATGAGTTTTTCTCATATATATATATATTTTTACATCTTTATTTAACAAAGAATCCACTTCCTTTCAAAACTTGATGAAAGGATCATTATTATAAAAGATAGTGCTGAGGCGACAGTTTTCATTTAACACTGACAGTTGCTCTTTGCTATATATCTTTTACTAACAGTAGCCTCTGTTATTTATAATGTACCGTTCTAAATATATATATATATATATTTATTTATTTATATGTATATATATTTGTGAATACAAATTAATCAATATAACTTTACTATTTTTTCATCTTCTAGACAAGGCGTAAATCCTAAAAAAATATATTTTATTGATACTACGCATATCATTTATATCTAGGTTTCATTCATAACTGACTCTCCGAAACTTCATTCCACCCATATAAGTGTGTTCTTTTGTTCCCTCACCTTACATCTCAATCTCTCTACTCTATTTCAGGTTGCAGAAATTCCGGTGATCCAGGTTTTTGCCGAAGCCACTGCCCTCCCAGCATTGCCCTTTATTTTTGCACGCTTTGATGGGGTGTTGGGGATGGGATTCCCAAACCAAGCTATTGATGGAATTACCCCAGTCTTTGACCAAATCGTGTCTGAGGGAGTTCTAGAGAAGGAAGTCTTTTCTGTGTATTACAACCGGTGAGGGGGAATGGGGAACAAACAGGATGACAAAAACATACATTATAATGAATGAGAGGGACACCGAGTTTAGATATAGGACAATCAATATGACACAGAGACCTTTGCAGAACAGCACTCCAAATTACAGCATGCCTAATTCACTCTAGATATTTAACAATTCCATAACCAATGAGAAAAAAAATCTGCCACTTGCTTAGCTAACAATACTTTGGAATAACCTCCCTTTCATTCCATCACAGTTTATAGACTGTCTCTATATTGTCACAGCTTGAGTAACCAGGATCTCCTTTCTTTGCAGACGTTACAAGTGAGAAGATAAGTCCCCAAACCCTCCCCACCGACGTCACTCCCATTATCATGGTGCCCTGTGCGGTAACAGATTCTTATCGTTCAGACATACACTACCCCCATTCACTTCATTACACCTATATAAATCCTCTCTTCTCTGATCATTCTCTAAACCACAATACAGCCTAACTGATAACTTTACACACATATCGCTAGATTTGCTTTCTACGATAAAATAGATATTTTCCACTACATTCATCATGATTTTGCTTCAACCTATATTCTACAATATATAAAATTTTACATGGTTTTACGTCTTCCTATTATACATGTTAAACAACTAAATCGAGGAATTAAACATTTTCACCACCAAGATTTTTTTTAATTGTAAACAAGAAAAGTAAAAGCATAATTGCATGTTTAGTTAAGATGATTAGGTTATTAAGCTTACGAATACACTTGTAGAATTGCTTATCCATAATAAAAAGTGAAAAGGAGGAAAGAGTGATTGTGAGCACTGGACTGAGATGGGGAGAGTGCACCTGAAACAGACTGACGGAGCTAGAAAAGCTAGAATAGTCAGCCATATATGATAGCATATTAGCTTAATTTGACAGTCACAGTCAGCAGCAGACTTGAATAAAGGTAAGATTTTACTATATTTAGTGGAGAACGGGTGAGGTCAGAGGGGCTTTATCGTATTTTTAACGCAGTAGGGTCAGGAATACATGTCTGTGTTCCTGATACTATAGTGTTCCTTTAAGTGGCTGTTTAGTTTACCGAACCCTCTCTTTGCAGTAAAAAGGTGATTTTACTCACCTTTTCTCCCACGTCGCAGTGGTCTCACCACTTCTGTACTTGGCATTTAAAGGAACACTATAGGGTCAGGAACACAAACATGTATTCCTGACCCTATAGTGTTAAAACCACCTTCTAGCCCCCCTGATCCCCTCATGCCTCCCTAAATATAGCAAAATCTTACTTGTATTCAAGCCTGAAGCTGTAGCTCTGCATGCTGTTTGCCTCAGAATAGCGAGCTGTCTGCTGACATCATCAGAAGTGGTGGCCTGATCCAATCACAATGCTTCCCATAGGATTGGCTAAGACTGACAAGGAGGCAGATTGGGGCAGATCGGGACAGAGCATGCACAATTCCAACACAGCCCTGGCCAATCAGCATCTCCTCATAGAGATGAATTGAATCAATGAATCTCTATGAGGAAAGTTCAGTGTCTGCATGCAGAGGGCGGAGACACTGAATGTTTGGATGCATTTTAGGCAGCCATGACCCAGGAAGGATCTCTAACAGCTATCTGAGGAGTGGCCAGTGAAGTTATCACCAGGCTGTAATGTAAACACTGCATTTTCTCTGAAAAGACAGTGTTTACAGCAAAAAGCCTGAAGGTAATGATTCTACTCACCAGAACAAATTCAATAACCTGTAGTTGTTCTGGTGACTATAGTGTCCATTTAAGCACACCTATACACAGTTTGCTTTGTATTCTGTATTCTGTGAGAATGAGAAGGAGACATGTAAAGAAAGCTGGCTAGGGACACCTTGTAGTAGCACATAGGCTCTATCCTTTAGTATTAACTAATTTTATACTCTAAAATGTCTTCCTAACTCTTCACTTCTGAAAATAAACCTACTGTCTGTTCTTCACATTTACATAAACAAAATATATAGATTTATATCCTAAATGATTCTTACTAAAGTATATTCCAAATTTAGGGCCAAAATAGCCAAACTGAGAACAGAATTTACTTGAGAAATTCACTTGATGTACCAGCAGTTATCAGTTAGCTAGTTGTCAGGGTGATTCCGGCCTAGACCATTCCCTTCCAGGTAATCTTAGTGCTTACTGCATGGAGCTTCCAGGTAATCTAAACATATCCCATCTAGCAGAGATGTTAGCATGATTTGCATCTAAAACGTCAACTCCCTTTTTAATGCTTGGCTTATATTTTCCTAACATGCAATGAATCACACACACACTACATAAGGCATCACACACCTAGGAATCCATGTGCTAATATACCTAGTCAGTCATTCACGCTCTCGTTCACTCACCCATACTGCATTTTATAACGCGGTAATGACACATACACAACTAGCCAATTACTCACTTATGAAAACACATCTAGCTATTTACAGATACCCCCACATTATCAGCACACTGACACACACATAACTAGCCACTCTCAAACACACACAACCATCTAATAATTCACACACATAACTAGCCATTCTTTCACACACCCACATGATTTGCCACAATCGCCCCTTAATTAAAAAGATACACACTCATACTTGCATGCAAAGATACGCATTTGCAGCTGAATTATTCCTTCTCCCCTCCAACCTCACTGTCCACCTGGCAGAGGTGTTGTAGTTCTCAGCAGCTCCTGTTCTTTAGTAAGGTGTGAGCTGTCTGTACATATTTAAGGAGGAAACAGCTTCAGGGCTCCCTTGCACAATTACCAGGGTGATGCAAAGGTCTACATTCAAGGTCCTGCGCAAGTGAAGGTGGCCAATGTGCCCACCTAAGGGTGCTCTTGGGGGGGAGAGGGGGGGGGGGGGGGGCAAAAACCAGCCCACACTTTGTGAGGCTTTCAATAAGTCAGAAGAGACACCAACCAAAAGGTGGGGACAAAGACGCTGTGTTCTTACTGTGCTTGTATGTACATCTCTCTAGTGCTTCATGTAGTGATTGTGGGATGTGACATCATGCTTGCCTTGGCATCAGTACTGGGCTTGCAAGGGCGCTTATGTGTGTGGTGAGTGAGAATGCGTGTGCTCTAAGTAAATTGAGGCCTTTTTGTGAGCCCTGTGGATGTGGGAGTCATGACTGTGTGGCTTTCACACAGGCCACGTGTGGACAGCAAGCTCATTATATCTGTGTGACTGTGTATACATAGTTACATAAAGTACATCATGTTCAGCCTGGAAACCCATTCTTCTATGCTGTTGATCCAAAAGGATGCAAAAGACCCAGTTGTAGCCATTTCGAATTTTGCCACAAAAGGTGAAAAAAAACCTTCTGGACTCACATTTCTCCACAATCAACAACCTTTTCACATGCATATCAATTATATCCTTGAATACTCGGTTTCTGAAAAAACACAAAAAACAAACAATTCAATTATTTAGATGACTGTTGTGTATTAGTGTGTCTTTGTATGACTGTCAGCCTATGTATAAGTATTATAATTTATAAAGGGCCAACAAATTCCACAGCACTGTACATTTGGAGCACTAACAGACATGTATTTATAACCAGACAAGTTGGACACACAGAACAGAGGGGTTGAGAGCCCTGCTCAATGAGCTTACATGCTAGAGGGAGTGGGGTATAGTGACACAAAAGGTAAGAGTAGGGTAGAAAACTATGTTGCTAGAAAAGTATTCACTGAGCGCTTAGTGTGTTGTTTTTTAAATTACATTTTCAGGAAATGAATCAGGGTGCGTGGAAGGATTGCTACTGTGTTTCTGTGTTTGTTTGGACAGGCATTCTGCCTGTAAGGGGAATAATATCACGTTTGTTGGCAGCGTGCAGTGCGTGCTGACCACAGATGTATTTTATGCACAGAATTGACATTAGCAGCCCTGAGCAGAGTTCCGGGCTTCCAATGTCACGTGTGCTTGGGGTACAACCAGCCCCCATCACACAATTACAAAAATATTACTATGTGCATTGTCCCAAGCTGAAACACTGCACATACTGTACTGACTTCTACCACCATGGCCATTTCAAATCATGGTCATGGTGTTTGGAGTAGCCCTTTAAGGGCTATCAGATCAGCCACACTATAGGAATAGAGGTGAATGGTAAGGGTATTGTTCAATAATGTTGAAAACTGGGGCTTAAAGAGTGAGGAGAATAAACATAGGGGGAGGGTGGCAGCAAAATTAATCTTTGCCTGTGTAGCAAAATATCCTTGTACTGGCCCTGACCACATGAACCGTGAAGCTGCACAGACAGTCCACTCACTACCTTGAAGCCTATGAGAATATGTCAAAGAATATGTATTTTGATCTCTCTTGAATGCTGCTTGCATTTGTTGAGCGTTGGTATAACGTTTAGAATCATAGTATTATTATTATTATTAAGTGAGCTGGTAACACCACTATGCCATCTACCAAATGATTATACTAAAATAGAAGACCTATATTAGTTATGAATGGAAATGAAACAGCAATCTCAAAAGTCACTTTAGGACTTAGGTAAGTCACATTGGCATGTCCTTTACACACAGTTTCTCTCTCCATCTACCTGCAGGGATATCCACTTGATGAAAGGTGGAGAGATCATCCTGGGTGGTTCAGACTCCGAATATTACACAGGAAGCTTTGACTATCTTGAACTCGAAAAGAAAGGATACTGGCAAATCAGTATGAAGGGGTGAGAAATACCAACGTCTCCACTTATTTGCATACAATCCTGCTGAAAATGACATAACATTTTCAGCAGCATATGTATGTTTATTTGTTTTATTATTATTTATTTTAAATGTATTTTGTTTTTGTTTACTACAAAACTGTAAAATCTACCGCACATTATAGCTTCCCTCCTAAACACAAGAATTACAAGAATTAAAACAAACTAGTAATATTAAAAATGCCCATTTGCTTTGCTCCTTTATTCTTATGACATGGTTTTCTTTAATAGGGTGTCAGTTGGAGCAGATCTCCTGTTCTGCAAGGATGGGTGCTTGGCAGCAATAGACACAGGAGCATCTTACATAACAGGTCCTGCTGGTTCTGTGTCAGTTCTTATGAAAGCTATCGGCGCCACGGAATTAGCAGAAGGACAGGTAACAATATTGGTTATATTGGTAGTGGCTATTACACAGATTGACACGTCGATAGTGTGTGGAAAACAATAAAAGGGCAATGTTTCGATGTATAAGCTTGAGAAAAATCCATATACATGTCGAAACATTACCTTTTCACTTTGATGGCTTAATAAACCACATGGATTTATTGCAGAGTACCTTTATTTTTTGTTTACTTATTACACAGAATGACTAGGACAGGGCTTGACAAATTTGCTTTGAATCTAGCTGCCAGCTAAAGTTAGGAGCCAGGTTTTTTTAGCTTTATTTTCAACAACACAAATAACAGATATTAAAATGGACACTATAGTCACCAGACCCACTAAATGTAGTGGTTCTGGTGTCTACAGCCACTAGAGGTGCTTCCTATTTAGTGCTCTACATGGAGGCGCTGAACGTTCCCCACAGAGATGCACTGATCCAATGCATCTCTATGAGGAGATACTGATTGGTACAGCCTATTGGAAAGCGTTGTATTGGCTGAGATCATCAATACAGTAAGACTGGCCCAGCACCTTTCTTATGCGATCGGGAGGGGGCTGTCACCTAAATAGTTTGTTTCACACTATAGTGTCAAGAATACATATTTGTGTTCCTGACGCTATATTTTTCCTTTAAATTTGCACATAAAGAAGACTGGAACCAGACCATGGGCATTTAACTATGCAGATAATGAATATATTCTTATGTGACACAGCAGATGTTTTGTGTAATGTATCACTTGGCTTTTTGTGGACATGAACATGCCTTGTATTTTTAGAATGAAAGTACCAATACTCACACACATTCTCTCACATAATCACAAATTATTTGTTTTATTTTAATTTACGTAAACCCTACCTCTACCTGGGGTCCAGTGTGGCTGCTATGATTCTGTAATCTTCAAGCTCTTCTTGCTCTGCTGTTTAGTGATGGCGGAGCCAGAGTGACGCCATATCCCGGCTACCAGCATCACAGCAGGATGTGAAGGAGAAGAGCAAGAAGATTACAGCTCCTTTACTGCCAACCTCTATTGCTCACAGCAGCCTGCCTTAGGGAGGCCCTAAGGGGCCAGTTCTGGGGCCCCAACTGACAGGTGGAGCACAGAGAGCCTGTGTGCACTTGTGAACTCAGCGATCCCTTCAATTCTGCTACTGCACCTGCAGTCATCGGGCAGACAAACACCCAGATGCCATGACAAAATTCCTAGTCGTCATGGCAAACAGGGTGTGATAAGCCCAGGACTAGGACATTATATTCATAGTAACATACCAGAAGGTAAAATGAGAAAGTACTGAAGACCACCTATAGGTGTCACTATATATCAACTTGTGAACATTTGTGTTCAAGAATGCTATAGGTCAAACCTTTATTTTTTTTTTATTTTTTTTATTCTTTATTTTTGATGTGCACAAGATGAACAGATAGCCTTGGCGCGCCACAACAGCGACACCTGGGTGAATTAGCAGGCATTTGCTTTACAATGTGTGGCATTAGTTAGTCTGGCACATTTTTGTTATTTATCAAAGTTTAACAGTGTAGTGTACATTGATGGAGAGGTAATAAACATTGTTATGAGTATAGTAACATAGGCTATGGTTATTCATGCTTGACCTGTGGCTAGACGTCGAGTACGTCAGTAAGCTGGCAACATCAAATCTAGATAACTGGCGCATAGCTGGCCTTAAGGGTAAGTAGTGTGGGCCACAGTAAATATTTACATGCATAGATTATGGGCTAGGCTGATTAGCGTTTGACTCTTGGTTAAATGTGGATTAAGACAGTAGGCTGGCTACATAAAACATAATTACCCGGCATTCAAACTGGCACAGAGGGTAAGAGTTGGGAGCCACAGTAAAAAAGACATAGCTAGCAAAATCATTTAAGCATCAACTGATGGCAAAGAGAACTGGGTTAGTTAGTCCTACAGCGCTGGCATTGTAGGAGTGGTCTGCCCTGGCAGTAAGCCTGGCATGTCAGTACAGTCAAGCAGTCATTCAGCCAATTCCCTGGCTGGGCTGTAAGCTTCCATGTGAAGACATTTTGAGGGCCTTGGCCTTGCGTGTCAGGTAGGCTAGAGGGATTCCACCGCTGCTACCCTGACTTGTGTGGGTATCGTGGGTGGCGGTGATGCCTCCCTGGTGATGTGGCAGCCTCTCCGCTCCCCGTGTTGTTTTGTGGGTCTGAGTCCCTGTGTGTCTCCATGGTACAGAGGCATAGTCCTTCTGTGTTTGGTTTGCGGCTTTGCGTCGCTGCTCCTGGGCGGTGCGCTGGCAGGTCCTCTTGGTGTCACTTGGTGCAGGCCGTGTCCTGGCCCCTCGGGTGCGCTGTTTTAGTTGGCATGGCTGCAGGTCGCGTTGAGAGGCCATCCGAGTTTGGCGGGACCCGGGCCAGCGGTGT
Source organism: Pelobates fuscus (assembly GCF_036172605.1). Classification (NCBI taxonomy): domain Eukaryota; kingdom Metazoa; phylum Chordata; class Amphibia; order Anura; family Pelobatidae; genus Pelobates; species Pelobates fuscus. The sequence goes on from NC_086317.1 coordinate 170,212,543, forward strand.
CGGATGCGCAGCCTGTGGTTCAGGAGTCTGGGCATGCCCCTCGCCGCCCCCTGCTGTTTCATGCCGGTCGGTAGCTGAGCTGTACGTTGCAGAGTTGGTCTCCGTGCAGGCAGGGTAGTGGGCAGCCGGGGGACCTCTGTGGTTGCTTGGGTCCTCACCGTTATGGCTTGCCACCATGCCCAGAACAGGTTGAAGGCTGCCGTTATGCGGTCCTCACAGGGGGAGTCGCTTGTCCGTTGCGTTGACAGGGGTTGGACGGGTGGAGACCCAGTGGCCCAGTCAGAGGACGCCATTTTGGCTTTTGGGTTCGGAGGGCTTGTGTTCTCTAAGGCTCGTAGGGTCCTGAAGCCCTGTGGATTTTGGACCGGGATGACCCCCGCCAGTCCATGGGGGGGGGGGGGAGCAAGGGTCTTTGTTCCGTGTGGTAGCTCGTCGTGGTGGTGGGAGAGCAGCCGTCTCTCCCGCGCTCGCCACGTGAATAGGCCTCGACCGCCTGACCGGTGAAGGTAGCTTGTTGTGCCGCTTGTGGGGTACCATATTGCGTCGCTTGACGTCCCCTTTTGGTTGCTGGCCGTTGTGGCCCGCTCAGTTGCTGTTCGAGTCGTACAAGTAGGTTTTATCCGTAGATTAATGCCGGAGCTCTGGAGGTTCACGTCCTCTCGGCTCTGCGGTCAGGCCCCTCCCCTCCGGTCAAACCTTTATTTAACCACCATATTACAATTTATATAGCCCCAATATATTTATCAGCACTTGGACATACAATGGGGATATGAAAATAAATACAATTAATGACAAAATAAGGTGAACTGTTATGTATAGAAAAAAAGATTAAGAACTCCACAGGGCCATAGGCAGGTAACCAGGGTTGGGGTCTTCCTTCATTCTTCACATAGAGTTGGTGAACGGGGCCCAACAATTTCATGGTACCAATGGCCTTTATCTAATCCATGGGCCCTAGGCAGTCGCCCAAGATCACCCTTATGGATAACACTGCTCTGGATATGTCACCATTAAGACCGTATTTTCTAAATTCTACAAAATACATTTGGACCTTACAAAATTACCTTAATAGAGATAAAAGTCTAAAATTTCACTACCTATGTTTATTTGTTTAATATAATTAATACACTAGCTTAATTTAGTACAGATTTTTTGTATTTATGTATCATTCCTACAATGGATTTTCTGGAAATAGACAGCAGGCTTCAGAGCCCAACTTTACAGTCTTCAAAACAAATTTGTGTGACGTGGAAAATATATATAATGCAGCCCTCTACTACAGGAACAATAACAACTTCTTCTCAATGGAGGTATTATAGCATTAGCACCTGGAGGTACTGGGTGCCTTCTTACCTGAATGAAGGTTAAATAGTTTACTTTCTCGAGTGGTCTTATCAATGGTCTGTTAGTCCACCTGTTGTACAGCACTGCGGGATTTGTTGGAGCTTTATAAATAATAATAACTATTAATGGAGGTTAGTGATAGACTGGGGGCCCTAAGGTAGACTAACAGAAGCAAAACTCTTGGACAACTTTTAAAAACAGTTAAACATCGTAAGAAAAGAAGGCATCCCTTCAGATAAAGTTGTTCTGGAGTTCAGTGTTCAATTCAATATTACATTTCAAAACATGTTTCATCTCACTTGTTTTATTTTTCCCTCAGTATATTGTGGACTGTGATAAAGTTTCCCAGCTCCCTGACATATCGTTCCATATGGGGGGGAAAAAGTACACTCTCAAAGGACCAGCATACATCCTGCAGGTATGTTTGACTCAATTATTGCCATTACTTATTGTTTAGTTATCTTGTATTGCTATTAAGAATAACATTGTATTTAAAGTTAAAGTAGAGAAAATGTGGTTTATGATCAAGCTTTCAAAATTGTGTTAGTTACAATAATATGAAAAATATAACAACACAGTGGAGCGCTTATTTATATAATAAAGTGCAAGTATAATGGTGAAATAATACTGCAAGATCCTCGAGAGAGTTGCATATGAAAAATTGACCGAATTCCTTGATTCTAACCCTCTGCTTGACCCGCTTTAGTTTGGATTCCACACTTGTCACTCTGTTGAATTGGCGCTGACCAAAGTAACCAATGACTTACTCGCTACTAAATCCAGTGGTCACTGTTCTTTTTTAATTCTCCTTGACCTTTCTGCTGTTGATTATCAACAACTTCTACTCATCCTCCGTAATCTACGTGTCCTCCTACCTCTCCCAGTGCTCTTTCAGTGTTTCCTCTTCTGGCTTCTCCGCCATTACCCAAGTTCTGTCCTTGGTCCCTTAATATTCTTAATCTATACTGCCTCCCTTGGCAACTTAACAGCAACTTTAGCTTCCAATATCACTTCTATACAGATGATACACAAATCTACCTGTCCTCTCCTGATCGCTCACAGTCCCGCTTGATTCGTGCCCAGTTCTGCTGCTCTGCTACTTCTACTTAGATGGCTGTTCACTTTCTTTTACTCAATCTGTCCAAAACAACTTCACATCTTTACTTCCTCGAGCGTTGCTATCACCATGTCTGTTTCCCTACCATCAGCTCTACCTCACTGGCTAGCTGCCTAGATGTTCGCTTTAATTCCAAACTTTCCCTTACACGTCCCCCCCCCCCCCTCCATATCCAGTCAACTGTCAAATCATGGTGCTAACATCTCAAAAGCGTTTGCATACACCCCTATCTAATGCCAGATGTGGTAAAAGTGCTAGTCCTTGCAGCTATACTCTCTCTGGCTAATGCAATCGACTTCTTAGTGGTCTTAAAACATGCTCAGCTTGCCCTGCTAGAGTTTATAATAAATGCTGTGGCGAAGCTCAACTTTCAAACTGCACCTCCCACACCACCCCTCTATGCCAGTACACAGCTTCCCATAAGATATAGGTCTCAATTCAAAAGTCTGGTACTTGCTTACAAATCTATACATAACACTGCTCCAACTTAGCTTTCCTCACCAATACACAAGTGTGTCCCCATCCAGGCCCCTACGCTCTGCCGAGGGCCTGTGTCTCAGTCCTCTAAAGCCCACCACCTTCAAGATTTCTCTATAGCTGCACCGTTTCAATGCTCCATTACATACAGTGAGATCTTCCATAGACTGAACCAATTTCCTTGCAGCCGTCACTGATGACAGCTGGGGGATTGACACTTCTAGACATTGGGCAGAGCTACCGCTGTCTAGAAGTGTCAGGTGTAGGAATTGTATAGAGACTTTGTCTCAATATAGCTTAACTTGGTTGTGATTTCAGTGAAAATACATACATCTTTATGAAATACAATTTTTTTGGAGGTGGGGGGGGGGGGGGGGTGCCAATATAAACCGTTAATAGCTTTCCCTTACCACATCTTGTTAACCCACCTTGCTTCCTCTACTGCAACTGTGCCATCTAAAACTAAGTCTTCATTGTAAACTATTCTAGCAAACTACTTTCCACGTACATGAAACGCGTCCTTCCCTTACCTCGTTTATCTTAACCTAGTCTCCCTTGAATGTAAGCTTGTTTGAGCAGGGCCCTCAACAACCTCTGTTTCTGTGCATCCATCTCGTCTTGTTGCAAATACGGATAGTCCACCGATTGTACAGGGCTGCGGAATTTGTTGGCGCTCTATAATTAAATCTAATAATACAAAAACAGATATATGCAAACACATTTAACCCTTAGGGTTTTCTACTTACAGGCACATGGCATGTAAACCTAACCCAGTTCATACAGACAAGAAATGATGGAAAAGAGTGCCACTCTAACATGAAATAGAGCTGTTAACTCATTTTATTTGAGAGCCATCTGGATGCCCACTTCCTCGCTTGTTTTGGTGGTGGAAAGATGTGCTCTTATGGTGAAACACTAAAGTGCTTAATTGAAATAAAGAGTATTATATTTATGTGACTTTACCATTTGAAGCCGCACGGTTTATTAGATGATATATAAGAGCTATTGCACAGTAAAACGCAAATGAGTCTCCAAATTCTGAAGCATATGAGTAATTTCAGTTTTTTTTTTTTTTTCAGCAATCCCAGTTTGGAGAAGAAGTCTGTTCTGTAACATTCTCTGCATTGGACATCCCTCCTCCTACAGGGCCTCTGTGGATTCTTGGGGCCACCTTCATAGGTCAATATTACACTGAATTTGACAGACGTAATAATCGTATTGGATTTGCTACATCCCGGAGCGTAGAAGGAAAATGAGTTATTCCCATTGCCGTCAGAAAAGGCACAGATATACCCTGCTGTTCCCATAGACGCAAAATTAAAAATGTAAAAGCTGTTGAAATGTAGTAAACAAATTTGTGTATTTTAACAAATATATATATTCTGGATTCTAGGTCTTATAAGGTGATGTTTTATTGAATGTCTGAGCTAATATCAGAACAAAAACAACGTCCGGTTCACAAAAAAACCCTAAAAGAAAGCACCCCAAAAAATCTTTAAATAAAAATGAAGATTTTTAAAGAATTGTCAATCTTTTGTATATCTAGATCAGCGCTTTTAGTGTTTTGAGCAGGGTGTACTTAGATTAGTTATATGTATAGATACTAATTTTATATTAGATAGTGAGTTAGATATAGTGAGAGAAAGGGATATTATATCAAGTTAGAGTGCGGAGTTAGCTAAATCCTGTTGAAAATTAATGCTGGCTCATGGTTTGTACAATGCATGGTCCATTCAGACGAAAAGGATTTGACCTATTAGTACAGTATAATATGTACTCTCGGATGAATTAATGGTGAACGAGGCTACAGTACTGCACGTCTTGAGATCTGATATATTGGATGGTCAGACCACACTTCTATAGTACTACACCTAGATGAATCTTCCTCTTTGACTCCATATCAGGTATTGGATGACTATTTAGTTTTGAACCCAGAGAGTAAACTTCACGCAGAGACTGTATTAAAAAAACTACTTTGAGGACAACAATAGTTCTGAGGTTCCTGATGGGGTGATCTGGAATGCGCACAAGGCTGTTTTGCGAGGCCATTTCATACAAAGGGCGTCTTATCTGAAGAAGGCTAAAATGAAGAATCTGAAAACACTTGAAAAAGAGCTATATAATTTAAATCAAGCAAATAAATTTGGCCCATCTGCTGCATTGTCAGCAATGACAGCAGATACCAAAATAAAAATCAATCAAATTAATTTGGAATACACTTAATTTATGATGAGACGCCTCAAACTAAATTTTATCTAAAAGACAACAAAGCCTCATCTCTTCTGGCATCAAAACGTAGACACAGATTGTCACAATCTAGAATTTAATACGTATTAAATGACAATGGTAAAAAAAAAATACTCATCCTGTCAGGATCAGTAACCTGTTTGCCACTTACTTTAAATCATTATATAATCTAGTAAACCAAAAACAAAAAAACTGAACTGTCCAGTGACCACACAGTATGATAAAAAATAACTTTTAATCAAAGCAAAATATAAAAAGAGCAGGAAAGATACCTAGCTCTGGACAAACACCATGAAAAAGAAATCAACAAGGGAGAACAACGTAGACAATAATAAGTCACAATGTTCTTAAACCTGCCTGTTATAAATCACCTTCCCAGGGTATAAGTAAGCCCAATGTTACTGAACTGTAAGTTTACAGTGTATCTGTAACCATGGGAGAGTGTATATATCAGTACGATGTATCCAAATTAATGGTACATAGACAGACTATTAGCCACGTAAACGTTTGGTCTGACGATAACTAGTATCGAAATACTGAGTAACAAATAGCTAAATAGAATGTAGCAAAACCTCAGCTGTATGCCTGAGGTACAGAAAGAGTAGAGACAGCAGAAATGAAATAAATAGGTAGCTCAAAACAAATGTGTGTGATAGAGAGAAAGTATATATCACTAAAGTCTATTTGCTGAACTGGTGGTATAAATAACTGAAAGATAGACAGCTAAATAGTGGATATATATAAATCTCTTAGCCCTGTAGGGGCAATAGGCTGAACTGGCCGAAACAAGCTAGGCTGAAAATCCCTGTTACAGCCTAGAAATAGGTACAATAATGGCAAGTGTGCTCAGCTAGGACGTGCCCAAAGAAATGATATTAGAGGTCCTCAAGATTCTAAGCTTGCTAGATAATCACGTCTATCTGTCGAAGAACGCTGGTTTGTAGCTAGAGTCCCGAATCCCGGACCTGTAAGAAGCATATAACTAAAGAACCTGAATCAATTCTGAAGTTCTATCTTGTGCTCAAAAGTCTACGTCTAGCTAAATCAAAATGGCAAAGCTTGCAACGAGGAGCTACACGAGAGAAAGCCCCGACGCGCATTTCGCCTGTAAGCGGCTTTTCAAGGGGTAAGTGATGCCCTCGTGTGTACGGTTTAAATAAGGCGCCATACACACTGATTGGTTGGTGGGAGGAGCCAACGGACGTGCCGATTAACCCCTTCACTATCTTTCAGACCCATATAGGAACCCTTGTGACTGGAAGAATATATGTTAGGTGGGGAAATCAATGCTAATTACTGAGTAGTAATATATAAATGATGCCCTAGTAATGATTCCAGCAGAAATATTGATGTTACATCCTAAGAAATGATCCACACAAAACTGGCTCGAAGTCTATTTTAAAGCATGGTCGATATAAATATTTTAGAGGATATACATAATTCTGAATTCAATCTAAGAGCTGTTAATAAACAGTAGTAGGCATCAAAATGTTGTAATAGCTTACTTAACATACATAGACCAGTGCAAATCAAATGATATTGCACTGTAATGTCAGTTAAAGGTACCCAATAAGTTGTTAGAATACAGATGACTGTTACTCCAGCATACCCAGTTATTGGAGAGCCTGATATGAAAAGTGCATATCAAATTAGTTTCTCCAAGTGGGTGCTGGTGTACTATAGCCCTGGATGATAATTGACACGGGCATATTAACTGATATTAGTCCTTACCGAATTTTTATACAATAAATCCACTTAAAAAAACAGGTTCCCAGGGCAAATAGTGGGTCAAGAGGATTGAGAGTATGGTGAAAATGTAGGGTAAAGTATTGGAATCATAAAGGGTCATTATGTATTAGAAAAATGAGTATAAATGATAATACTCAAAAAATGAGTATAAATGATATAATAAATAGTGCCATCAATAGAATGTCCTTACTTTATTTATGAATGAAGGGAGTATAGTTGTATTCTTCGTTCAAGCCACAGGGTGTCAGTGTCTTGAATTTATAGATCCAATTTATAGATCCACTCTTTTTGTAGTAGGAGTCTGTTAGTGTTCCCTTTTCTTGGGTTAGGAGAAAGCTTTTCAATTGCTTGAAATTTCAAGCAATCTGTCAATCCACTATGAAAATTCTGAATGTGTCTGGCTATTGGGGTAGGAGTGATGGTGTTTTTTTTTTTTTTTAATTCTTTATTTTTGTAGTGCGTATATTAGTCACATGCATACATATGGTACCCCAACGGCATTCCATATGCAGGTTTCAAGACATTAGTTACAGTAGGGGGTAAATAGACAATGCACTTTTTTGTTATTTGTAAAGACGAAATATGCATAAAAAACAGGCGTAGAAAACAGGCTTAAAAGACAGGCATATAAATCAGGCTGAGAAAACAGGCTCATAAATCAGGCATAAAAACAGACGTTTAAATCAGGCGTTTAAATCAGGCTTTTAAATCAGGCTTTTAAATCAGGCTTTTAACGACATGAGGTATAGTAGGCCAGCGTCGGTAAGGAGCTCGGTTGCTATAACATAAGTCTGACGCGGAGCCTATACATCTTTGAAAAACATACTGCACAGTTTTACGTATTATGCCATGAAGGCTGATTCAGTGTGCACGTATTTATACATTGGGGGACGATGATGCAAGAATTAAAATAAAAAAAAATACAAAAAAAAAAAAAGAAAAGAAAAATAGCTTTGCCATAGAATTATCAGTCGCTGCCAACATTAAATTAAGCAACACAATTTGTTTTTCCTTTCATAGAAAAAAAAACCACATGAAAACAACAACGTGTGTATCATTAACAAGTTACATTAAGCTTGCTAGGCTAGTAGTGAATACGTCAGTTTTAGTTACACTTAAGTGTGTGATAAGTTGCATCAATAAGGCAAAAATAACTGTGCTAAGCTGACTAATAATGAGTAGGTCGGCATAATTAAGGCAGCTAACGTAACGAACAGTAAAGTCACTTAACCAACGCCAGCTGCTGGTATATGGTTGTCACCCCTTGTGTCGCCGTGTAGGCCTGCCTGCCCGCCACAGGGGGGGTCAGTCTCCCGGTGTGTGGAAGAGATCCATGTATAGGCCGTTGAGGGCTGTAGTGTTCTCCGTTTTCTCTTCTGGGTTTCCTCCCCAGTGGGCCGTGTGTGGGCTTCCCGACAGCTTGGTTTCTCTGGATTCAGCTTCGCTGCAGCTGGTTCCGCTTCACATTGGGCTTTGTGGTCGTCAGCGTGGGGTTTCATGCTTTGCTTGTTGCCGGTTTCCGGGATCGCTGAGCGAGGAGTTGGCGCCCTCAGTGGCGCGGGGTCGCAAGATTCCGCAGGCGTTGCAGCATAAGTTTTAGTGGTTTCCCGCGTGGTGCTGCTTCGGGTCCTGCTTGGTGTAAAGGTTACTCTGAAGGTATGAGGGGGGCATAAAGATAGGGTGCGCCGAGTGGTCGGACGGATGCACGCCGCCACCGTTTTCATCGCCATCCGGTAAGTTTGTCTCCGGGCCTTATGTTTTGCCCAGAGATGGGTGCGCAGCAGGTCCACGAAGTCCCCTGTATGCTTGGGTGGTGTGAGGCATGGTCGCTTAATCGCAGGCCGCGGTTGCGCCGCCATCTTGGCTGATGCTCGTGAGCTCCTCGTGGCTGTTAATTTCGCCGCTTGTACAGATATTAGTGTGGGGGTAACCGTCCCCTGCGGGGACCGGGATGACCCCCGCCGGTCCACAGGGGGGGGGTAGCAGGGCTGCGGTAGGCTTCTGCTCAAGAGCGCGTCCTGAACCGTGGAATCGGCCGCCTCCCCCAGTCTGCGGGCTCAGCTCAGAGTTAGGCCTCATGATCGTTTGGAGGTTTTCCGTGGCGCATCGGTTGAGGAGTGGTACCCGTGTGTTCAGCATGCTTTGCTACGCTTGATCCGGGTCTCCGTGTGCCGCTAATGCCCCTTTGTCAGTCGGTAACCTCATAAGTTTGTCCGTAGTCACAGGAGCACTGAACAAGTGCGACTGGCCATCTTTGCTGTCAGGCCCCGCTAGGAGTGATGGTGTTTTTAATGGAGCCAATATGTTGCAGAATTCTGCGTCTAAATTGTTGAAAGGTCTTACCTATATACTGCAACCCACAATTGCAAGTTATCAGATAGATGATGTTGGTAGTGCTGCAATTGATGAAGGCGTTGGTATAGACCTTTATCTTAGAGCAGTTAGACTGAGTAATTTTAGAGGGTAAAATGTATTTACATGCTTTGCAATGTCCACAGCGGTATGTCCCTTTGGTTTGGGATAGCCAATTAGGGGTGGCCGGAGGAGATGCCAGATAGCTCTGAACAAGCATGTCCTGTAAATTAGTTGCTCGCCGAGCTGTCAATTCAGGATGGTCTGGTAATAATTTTCTGAAGTATTGGGTTGTGGCATAGTATGGGCCAGTTTTTTGACAGTATGTCAGACATAGTGTTCCACCCACTGTCAAAGGTGGCAATGCATCTGGGAGTGAAATTAGAGGTCTTGGTACGTGTGAACCTAAGACTTTTGAGTCTGTCAGTTTGGCTTGCTCTTTGGAATGCCTTTTTCAGAACCCTATTGGGATATCCTAGTGACTTGAAACGAGTTCTCAATAGTTGGCATTCTTGATAGAAGGAACTGTCTTCAGAACAGTTCCTCCTGGCACGAAGGTATTGGCTATATGGGATAGAGGCCCTTAGACTAGATGGGTGATGGCTATCCCAATGGAGGAGACTATTAGTAGCAGTAGATTTCCTATATAGCTCAGTTCGTATAGTGCCGTCCTCATGTAGTATGATTCGTAGATCCAGGAAGATTAATTCGTGTACATCAATGACAGAAGTTAATTTTAGATTAATGTCATTAATATTTAAAATGTTGACAAATTCGTCAAAGGCAGAAATCGGACCCGTCCAGAAGAGCAGCATGTCATCAATGTATCTATACCATTTTAAAATATATCCATGGTACATGTGATACCGAGATGAATTGATGACATGCTGCTCCCACCAACCCAAAAATAAATTGGCATACGTGGGGGCACAAGCAGTGCCCATAGAAGTCCCAGTCAGTTGTAAATAGTACCTGCCATTAAGAATGAAGTAGTTGTGAGTCAGAATGAATTTTAACAACTTGAGTATAAAGTTCTTCTTAGGCGCGTCAAAAGTGGCCTGTTTCAAAAAGAAAATCACATGCAAAGATTCCTTTATCATGTGGAATGTTTGAATATAAGGAGACGACATCCAGACTCGCTAAGAGGGTGTATGGGGGGACCTGTAGGTCCTCAAGAGTCAGGAGGGTTGACTTAGTGTCCTGTAAATATGATGGTAGTGTGATAACCATAGGACGTAAGATTTTGTCAATAAATCTACTGGATCTTTCAGTTAGACAATTGTTACCTAAGACTGCAGGTCTGCCAGGTGGATTTGTCGGATTTTTATGTATTTTGGGAAGACAGTAAAATGTAGCTATAGTCGGATTTTTGTGTGGATAGATATTTGTATTCTTGAGAAGTGATGATCTGTGATGATACCGCTTCTATCAGAATATTGTCTAACTCTTTGACAAAATCAGTCATGGGATCACTGGGTAAAGTTCGGTAACATTCCTTATCGTCCAGATGTGCCATGCACATTGTAATGTACTTGTCACGATTAAGGAGCACAATGTTACCACCTTTATCCGCAGGTTTGATAATAGTATTAAAAGATTGTCTTAACTCTTTTAGACCCTTATATTCCGTTGCAGTTAAATTCTGAGGTGGTGTGGGGAGGTCGGATTTTTCTAGTTCACTGCTTGACATTTGTACGAACAAATCAACATGTGGTAAATCCTTAAAATTGGGAGTAAACCAACTCTCCAGTTTCAAATCTGTCAATGGCTTGTTAGGGTTTTGTTCCTCCAAGAGGTCTGTTAGATTTTGCACCAAGCGAAAATCCTCTAATGTCAACCCTAGGTCATTGGCGGTTTGTGTGTCTTTTTTGGTGTGAATTATATTCAACGCTATTTTTCAATTTTTAAAATTCATTCTGACTCACAACTACTTCATTTTTAATGGCAGGTACTATTTACAACTGACGGGGACTGCTATGGGCACTGCTTGTGCCCCTACGTATGCCAATTTATTTTTGGGTTGGTGGGAGCAGCATGTCATCAATTCATCTCGGTATCACATGTACCATGGATATATTTTGAAATGGTATAGATACATTGATGACATGCTGCTCTTCTGGACGGGTCCGATTTCTGCCTTTGACGAATTTGTCAACATTGTAAATATTAATGACATTAATCTAAAATTAACTTCCGTCAGTGATGTACACATATTAATCTTCCTGGATCTACGAATCATACTACATGAGGACGGCACTATACGAACTGAGCTATATAGGAAATCTACTGCTACTAATAGTCTCCTCCATTGGGATAGCCATCACCCATCTAGTCTGAGGGCCTCTATCCCATATAGCCAATACCTTCGTGCCAGGAGGAACTGTTCTGAAGACAGTTCCTTCTATCAAGAATGCCAACTATTGAGAACTCGTTTCAAGTCACTAGGATATCCCAATAGGGTTCTGAAAAAGGCATTCCAAAGAGCAAGCCAAACTGACAGACTCAAAAGTCTTAGGTTCACACGTACCAAGACCTCTAATTTCACTCCCAGATGCATTGCCACCTTTGACAGTGGGTGGAACACTATGTCTGACATACTGTAAAAAAACTGGCCCATACTACGCCACAACCCAATACTTCAGAAATTATTACCAGACCATCCTGAATTGACAGCTCGGCGAGCAACTAATTTACAGGACATGCTTGTTCAGAGCCATCTGGCATCTCCTCCGGCCACCCCTAATTGGCTATCCCAAACCAAAGGGACATACCGCTGTGGACATTGCAAAGCATGTAAATACATTTTACCCTCTAAAATTACTCAGTCTAACTGCTCTAAGATAAAGGTCTATACCAACGCCTTCATCGATTGCAGCACTACCAACATCATCTATCTGATAACTTGCAATTGTGGGTTGCAGTATATAGGTAAGACCTTTCAACAATTTAGACGCAGAATTCTGCAACATATTGGCTCCATTAAAAACACCATCACTCCTACCCCAATAGCCAGACACATTCAGAATTTTCATAGTGGATTGACAGATTGCTTGAAATTTCAAGCAATTGAAAAGCTTTCTCCTAACCCAAGAAAAGGGAACACTAACAGACTCCTACTACAAAAAGAGTGGATCTATAAATTGGATCTATAAATTCAAGACACTGACACCCTGTGGCTTGAACGAAGAATACAACTATACTCCCTTCATTCATAAATAAAGTAAGGACATTCTATTGATGGCACTATTTATTATATCATTTATACTCATTTACTAATACATAATGACCCTGTATGATTCCAATACTTTACCCTACATTTTCACCATACTCTCAATCCTCTTGACCCACTATTTGCCCTGGGAACCTGTTTTTTTTTGTTTTTTTTTATTCTTTATTTTTGTAGTGCATGGTTTAGTTAACAAGCTTACATTGACATTTTTAAACGAGAATGTACATTGACGTTGGGAGCACGATTGTTGTAAAATGTCATCAGTCCAGCACTTTTTGTTTTTAAAGGTAACATGGAAATACAACGATGAGAACTGTGTAGTTCCTATGAATGAGAATAAAACCAGGTTTGTCATTGCGATTACGTTATTGGCACTTATATTGAGTGCCCCTATTAATAATACGCTTAGTTACACATAGGCAATAGCCTATGTGTAACTAAGCGTATTATTAATAGGGGCACTCAATATAAGTGCAACAGTATTGTGTAGTATAACATGCGAAGATAGATATGCACAAAGTCAGGTTAGTTGCATTGTAGGTTATTTATAGGTGATATCGAAGCACAGTTTCATAATAGTACAAACAAGAGTTAACATTTAGCAAGGTTCTCTCTAGCATATATACAGGCTTAATGAATTATATGTGAGACGGTTATATGGCATGCTTGGTGCGATATTAGGAGTTAACCAGTTGGTCCACGACCAGGCTAACCAGGCTATGCTATGTTATGGTTGTAAATAAACATGTATTCGATATGTAGAGACACCACTACAGCTCTCTGACCGGTGCTTTAAGGTTAGATAATGGCTTAAGAGATTACACTATTTAGGTTATGATAACAGGCTTGGCTAGACAGTGAGATTGTCAGATCAAGGTAAAACAAAATAATATATAGCGTTTCAGCCAGTGAGCCCTGGTTAAGCTCGGTAGTCTACCTCTAAGTGTGGCCACCATTATATTATATGATTGACGCAAGATGGCCGTGTCTGGCTACTAAGTTAAAACTAGGACAGCCAGCGTAGCCAGTTTACGCATACTAGTAGAACCATATATAAATGAACTATCTAGATAATGCCCAACATAGGGAGGAGCATAAAAAATAAAAGGCAAAGCATGAAACAAAAAATAGAATACTCTAAGAATCACGAGTGAGTAAAGGCAGGATAGCGTTCGTTTCTGTGAGGTTACATGCCAAGTGTCTTGCATATAGTTGGTGGCCATAGGGTCATCACAGTGGGGACAGTTCGCCCGATACCCGCCTGGTGTTGCACAGAGTTCCGTGGCCATGTAGTATACTGCAGCTTGTCTCAGCCTGTAGTGGATCGGTAGGTAAGGGGTTGTTCTGAGTTACATGGAGCAAATTAATATGACTTGTAGAACGGCTTAAATTGTTATAATCCTGCCCAGTGTCTCTGCATAACTGCACCGCGTCCTTAATGGTTGCGGGGAAGGGTATGCTGCCCGTCTGCCAAGGGATTAGCCGATTCCTTTAGGTGAGGCTTGCACTGATGTCGTGTAGATTTTGCGTGTCGTGCCCGCGGTGCTTATCTCAGGGGCTCCTCTGGGCCGGGGATCAACTCCCTCAGCATTCCATAGGGTGTGCAACTTTGCGGTTCCTCGCTTAGCGGCTGTGGCGTGAAGAGGATGGTATAAGTTCCCGGTTCCCAGATCAGGTGAGTGGCTTGTGTGGGGGCCATGTTTGGCAATATATCTCTCATGTATTTGTGAGTCCATGCGTTTGCCCGGGTAGTGTCTTTTCCGGCCTGTGGGGTCGCTGGCAGTTGCGTATCGTGGCGGCCTTTCTGGGTGCTTGCGGTGGGTGCCTGTAATGGAGGCGACGGGTTTTAGGACGGAGCCATGTGGCCACCAACTTGACAGCCATTCTGTGAGCCATTCCGTGGTCGCACAGCATTGCCCAGAGGCTCGCGCAGAGCCGATCGAGTGTCAGTAAAGGGTCTGTGGCATGTCTGTGGCATGTCGGGCGTGCGTGCTCCGCTTCTTGGGCCTACGATGGGTGGCCATCTTGGCTTCGTCCCCGCGGTCCAGTGCCTCTCAGCAGGATATTCTCGCTTGTGCGGGTGCCGTGATGTCCCTCATGGCAGGGGGGGGGGGGAAACAGGGGTCCCGTTCACCTCTCTATGCCACAGCAGTATAGGCAGCCAGGAGACCGGTCGTATCCTCTCGGCTGCGCCCGCGTGTAGGCCCGAAGAGGCTTCAGGGTGCGACCTCCGGTATAGTAGCCAGTAGCCCTAAAAAGCAGTCTCTCGTGCTTGGAGAGGTATTTCAGCCGAGTCCCAGCTCGTTCTCCCGAGTCGGAACCTGTTTTTTTAAGTGGATTTATTGTATAAAAATTCGGTAAGGACTAATATCAGTTAATATGCCCGTGTCAATTATCATCCAGGGCTATAGTACACCAGCACCCACTTGGAGAAACTAATTTGATATGCACTTTTCATATCAGGCTCTCCAATAACTGGGTATGCTGGAGTAACAGTCATCTGTATTCTAGCAACTTATTGGGTACCTTTAACTGACATTACAGTGCAATATCATTTGATTTGCACTGGTCTATGTATGTTAAGTAAGCTATTACAACATTTTGATGCCTACTACTGTTTATTAACAGCTCTTAGATTGAATTCAGAATTATGTATATCCTCTAAAATATTTATATCGACCATGCTTTAAAATAGACTTCGAGCCAGTTTTGTGTGGATCATTTCTTAGGATGTAACATCAATATTTCTGCTGGAATCATTACTAGGGCATCATTTATATATTACTACTCAGTAATTAGCATTGATTTCCCCACCTAACATATATTCTTCCAGTCACAAGGGTTCCTATATGGGTCTGAAAGATAGTGAAGGGGTTAATCGGCACGTTCGTTGGCTCCTCCCACCAACCAATCAGTGTGTATGGCGCCTTATTTAAACCGTACACACGAGGGCATCACTTACCCCTTGAAAAGCCGCTTACAGGCTAAACGCGCGTCGGGGCTTTCTCTCGTGTAGCTCCTCGTTGCAAGCTTTGCCATTTTGATTTAGCTAGACGTAGACTTTTGAGCACAAGATAGAACTTCAGAATTGATTCAGGTTCTTTAGTTATATGCTTCTTACAGGTCCGGGATTCGGGACTCTAGCTACAAACCAGCGTTCTTCGACAGATAGACGTGATTATCTAGCAAGCTTAGAATCTTGAGGACCTCTAATATCATTTCTTTGGGCACGTCCTAGCTGAGCACACTTGCCATTATTGTACCTATTTCTAGGCTGTAACAGGGATTTTCAGCCTAGCTAGTTATACCTTGTTTTGGCCAGTTCAGCCTATTGCCCCTACAGGGCTAAGAGATTTATATATATCCACTATTGAGCTGTCTATCTTTCAGTTATTGATACCACCAGTTCAGCAAATAGACTTTAGTGATATATACTTTCTCTCTATCACACACATTTGTTTTGAGCTACCTTTTTATTTCATTTCTGCGGTCTCTACTCTTTCTGTACCTCAGGCAAACAGCTGAGGTTTTGCTACATTCTATTTAGCTATTTGTTACTCAGTATTTCGATACTAGTTATCGTCAGACCAAACATTTACGTGGCTAATAGTCTGTCTATGTACCATTAATTTGGATACATCGTACTGATATATACACTCTCCCATGGTTACAGATACACTGTAAACTTACAGTTCAGTAACATTGGGCTTACTTATACCCTGGGAAGGTGATTTATAACAGGCAGGTTTAAGAACATTGTGACTTATTATGGTCTACTTTGTTTTCCCTCGTTGATTTCTTTTTCATGGTGTTTGTCCAGAGCTAGGTATCTTTCCTGGTCTCCACTCCCACCTGTAAGGGCAGACGGCGGGACCACACAGAAAAGCCCTATAATGACGGACAAGGGTACTCCTAGCCCAGAGAACACGGACTCTCCGGCGACCAAACGGGAGCTACAAGGAATGTTAACCGGTCTCCAAAACAACCTCAGAAGGATGTGGGAGGCAGACCTGGAGGTCCTCAAAATGGAGGTACAGTCAGTCCAGGGCCGCACACAAGCCACTGAGCACAATGTGACAGACCTGCAAAAAGGCCTCAAAGAGTTGAGCGACAGGGTGCTACACATACAGACTCAGCAAGTAGAAATGAACAGACACCTGCTAATACTCGACGACAGGAGCAGGAGGAAGAACATAAAGCTAAGGGGGATAGCAGAAAACATACCCCTGGAGGAGCTACCGCACTTCATAAGAAGGTTAGTGGCATCACTACTCTCAGCCAGAGAGGCTAAATATTTCTCCTTTGACGGGGCGTACCGAATAGCAAAATCCCCCAAAGCTCCCGCAACCGTGCCGAGAGACATCATCCTTAGGTGCCAAACGATGTCCAACAAATTAGCCCTGCTAGCTGCAATGAAAGGAAAGTCGCCATACGATTTTGAGAACTGTAAAACATCCTCTTTTCAAGATCTCAGCAGAGCCACACTACAGTGGCGCAAAGCCATGCAACCCCTCACACAAGCTTTGCAGAAGGCAGGCCTGACGTACAGATGGGTGACACCGCAAACTTTATGGATCACCAAAGGAGGAAAATACTATAAAGCCACAGACCCAGCGGACACTCCCGCGCTCCTGACAGCCTTGGACATACAACCACAGCGGGGCCCAGTTCAAGATCCACTGGACATGCAGCTCCTCACGGACACTGACTCAGACTCATCCTCCTCGGAACATAGGAGATCAGGAAGACCAAAGACCTGAATAAACCAACGTACCCAAATAGCCCAAGCAGCAGTGATATTTTTGAGAACTCTATTAGCCTAAAGTTACTCAATGTTTAATATTTACCGTTTTAAGGTTCACTCCCTATACCTATTTACAGACATCCAAATTTGTAAGTATATGGGAGAGTTGGCCAGAGATAAGTAGGTCTTATAGGACAGAACAGGGGTTAACCCTAGATGATGAAGAAAAAAGAAGAGAACAGAGTCTGTCATACGTGTATGCATACATACACAAATATCAAAGCAACAATAGAAGAAAATAATAAACTTTATTAATGTAACACAAAAACTGAACTATGTACAAAGGGGGAAGGGGAGGGAGAGAGAGGGAGATGTCCGATGCAAAAGCACCTGGGTAGTTAAAAATAGTTTCCTCAAATAAGGAAACTGCTAGCTAGGGTACTGTCGTAAAAGCAAGAACCACTGTTGAGAGAGGTAACAAACCACTCAAAATAAGGTCTTAGGTACAATAAATACTAGCCGAGCACAAGAGAGAATGATAAACTGTATCTAAGCAAGGTTTATACTCATGGTGCCCGGCTAGAAGTAACCACTTAAAAACTCCTCGGTGTAGTGTAAATCTTACTGAGTGATACAGACGTGATAGTATGTGACTGAGCGGGGTGAGCACCTATAGCAAGGACCGCTGCAACAAGTGGTATATACCCACTTGAACTTTGCTCATCGGTACAATGAATTCTTGCCGAGAGAGAGAGAGTATATAGGCTGTGTCAGAGGTGTATGCCCACTCCAAAATAACTCCTCGGTGCAATAGATTCTTGCAGAGAGAGAGAGAGTAAGTGACCTCTATCAAAATAAAGCATACACTAATGGAGCCTGGCTGTAGGTGCGCCTGAATCTCCTCGGTACACTGTGACTCTTACCGAGTGAGATAAATAGTAGTGGTACAGGATCACTGAGAGAATATAGTAATCGTAAATGATATGTGTCAAAACGCAATAGCTACAGATATCACCAAGGTCCTCCTCGGAGCAATATGATCCTTGCCGGGAGAGAGAGGGGAGAATGATGTAAATCTGGGCTGAGCGGATAACATAATGATTAACCTGTAACTACAAGGGATACAGTAACATAGTAGTATTAAATGTCACACTCAGTTAGATGGAAATAATTTGTTAATATATATACACCTTAGGGCTATTGCCCAAAAACTACCAAAGTGACGAGGATCGCTCTGCAGCGAAGAGTATGTCCATTTATACACAGAAAATAGTCACCATGCTGATTAAGCCATATGATGAGCCTATAACCTTCTAGCGAATAGAGTGGGGTTAGGGCTGAGGTGTCATATATGGCTGTACGGTGGCAGATAATGTGATAGAGGACCAAGATCACTCCTCGTCGTGTGGTGTACAGTAAGGTGTACCCTCCGGTAGTAGAAGAAAAGAATGGTACCTTCTTGGGTACCAGGTATAGTAAAGAGGAGTAAAGGGAGGATAAGGGTGAAGTGTATCCTAAGTCTCTTAGTGGAGTACCACGTAGGTAAATTCAATGACGGAGTGCCTAGAATTTTCAGTAGTACCCACAGAATACTCTACAGTCACTTGTGACGTGCCTCGGTCGGCGACGAGGTACTGTGAGTAAATGCTAGCGTGTAGAGGATCGGGTATTAGTTTGTCCGATCACAGTATCTAGAGGTAAGTATTAAATAGCACAAGCCCAACTGTTGTAGTAGTGGGGCGGATAGTCCAGACACCCAAAGTAGGTGTCAGTCGGTAAGGTTGGGTAGGATCTCTCCAATGTCTTGCCCGACGCGCGTTTCGCCTGTGTGAATACCAGGCTCGTCAGGGGAAAAGATTTCCCGGGTGAATTGATTTTAAATAGCCCGCAGAGAGCCCTGATTGGTTCCGGGGAATCTAAAGGGGAGGAGTTTAATTACGGTGGCAGAGAAGGCTCATACCAGAGTGATGAGGCGTTGTCCGAACTTGGGATAGATAATAAGAGCCTTAACGTAGTAATCAGGATGAGAATCTCACTCCATGAATAATGAAGTGAGGTATGCGGGTGCTGAAAGTGTCACCCAGTTGAGATCCAAATTTGTAACCTCAAAAC
Source organism: Pelobates fuscus (assembly GCF_036172605.1). Classification (NCBI taxonomy): domain Eukaryota; kingdom Metazoa; phylum Chordata; class Amphibia; order Anura; family Pelobatidae; genus Pelobates; species Pelobates fuscus. Next base: position 170,231,914 of record NC_086317.1, read on the forward strand.
CACCTAATACAACTGAATAACCCCAATGGCACACACAGCGCACACACGAAGCTCAGGATACTTCTCCCCCCCCCTTCACTACCCGCCACGCCAGAGAGGGACTGACTGGGAATTAGAGGGACATACATAGAGGATGACCAATCAATAGCAACCAGCTCACGAAACCGGCGCCACCAGAAACTCGACTATCAACTCTCGTGTAAACCCACATAGAACCTCAATACACACACACCTCACTGGCATATAACCCACTCGACATTATATATAGCGGGGGTCACACCTACATAGAACTCATCTCGATATAACCCGACAGACCACCAAAACCCATAAAATGTGCAACATACCATGATGTATGATTATATACACAATGTTTAACTATGTACCGACTTAAATGTGACATATGTATCAAACGACTTAAAAACAGTGTATATTTTGCTTGCAAACTTGCACCAAAAATAAAGAATTAAAAAAAAAAAAAAAAAAAAAAAACCCTACTGGTAAGGCGCTTGGTCCTGACAGGTTTTCAATGGCGTACTACAAGACATATTTTGATATTCTAGCCTGATATAGATCCAATGTGATCTTTGGTAAATTCATGGGAGCCCAAATTATTATTTCAAGTATACTTGGAGGAGCGTGAATTAGACATCAGACACCTGTTGGTATTCAAAATAAGCCTCTGACCTTTATTTTGTCAGTTGTGTTTTTATACATTAAAAAGTGTTTACGTGCAAATATTCATAGGACAGTAGTAGGAAGGGAGTGAAAGGGTGAAAGGAGTACAGATAAGACATAGGGATGAACGTCATGTACATATAACAGATAAGTTCCGAGAAAGAACAGACTGATTTAGGAGAGACTGCTCAGGTGGGGGCTATCTGCTCCCGGAACTAGACATATATGGTCTTAAGTGTCGTTTTAAGCATTTCCTGAGTCCAAGTTAGCCAATTTTAATATAGGATATCTAATATGACACCTATAAGCTTGAACCTTGGAATCAAAGTAAATTCTTTCACAAGCCCCATATTTAACTAGGTTGTTTAATACATTCTGGTCTGAGGGAAAGATGTCAGAGGAGGCTTTATGTGCGCAGATAGTCATCCTACCAAAGCCAGGTAAGAGTCCAAACAAATGTACGAATTTCAGGCCAATTTAATTGATTAACAATGACACCAAATTACATGCTAAGATTCGGGCTAATAGGTTAGCAAATATTACCCCCTTTATGTTCAACAGAGATCAAGTCGGATTTGTACATGGTAGACAAGCCCCAGATGGAACCAGGCGATTCATCAACGTAATACATCAAATTAAAGAGTCATGTGTGCGTTCTCTGTTCCTTTCTTTAGATGCAGGGGAGGCATTCAATAGGATCCACTGGGACTATATGAGAAATGTTATGGGAAAATTTAATATCCCTACATTACACCATTTATTTCAGCTGTATTTGCTTTGTATGGCCATCCCACAGCAAGGGTCTCTGCATCTGTTTTACTATCTGATAGCTTTCCTTTAAAAATTGGACAAGGCATGGGTGTTATGGCTGCATTAAAACAGACGCCCTGAGGGCGGGGCCTGACTTGCAAACTGAACGGTCGCTTGGCAGAGGAGCTCCCAGCGCCAAAGCGACTTTTGGGAAAATGCCTGCTGATTTGATGCCAAAAAAGATGCCGGGGTACGCTACCCAAGCTGGGGGCACCCTGGTGAATCGCCTGATACCAGACACAAGCATTTCCCACAAGCACAAACCTGAAGTAACCCACGGCGACTTGCGGTGGACGGGGATGGGGGGAGGCGGCCACTCCCCTCGCCTCCAAGCCGGGGGTGCTGAGCCACTGATCACCCGCTACCCCCCCTCAGGACCGGTGGGGGTGATCCCGGTCCAACCTCGCCAGACAGCTTGGCAAAAGCAGACGCAGAAAACGGAGCCCCACAAGCAACTCCTAGCCACACAGGCCCACAAAATGGCGGACGCCACGTGCGACCACAATGGCGGTAGAGAGGGGACCAACATCCTGACACGGCTGGACGCCATCTTCAACGCCTTTTGGGAGAAACTGGCACACAGAGAGCGGCAGGGCAACATGCCAGCGAACCTACCCAGAGAGAGACCCACATGTACCAGCTACAGCCGCGCTGTCTCCCATCCAAAGGTAACCACAAGATGGCGCTGCCGCCATCGACGGAGACTTCTCCCGCCCGCTCATAAGAGACTGAAACAAGCAGTGATGGCAGCCCGCAGGGACATACAGGCTCCAACCAAACCCCACATGAAACCAAGACACGTTAAGCAACCTCCGAGAGGTAGGCTCCTATCACGACACCAGAACCTGCCAACAACACGGGGAGATCCAGCCTACAAAACACCAACTACCCGCAACGCAACTACAAGTACCTATGGCAATAGGAGAACGGGCCCAACACCGGAACTAACACAGCAGAACTTTGCCCTACCCCAGCAGGACTTACATGCCCTACTAAAGCACTTACACCTCTGCAGCCTCCCATCGCAGGGCATCGGCTAAGCAGCATACAGAGATGACCGCAACCACCAAAGGACACTCGCGGCAACCACATCACATGGTGCCCTATAGACATACAGGGACATATTAAAGAAATATTGCTTTACTCAACCCTGAAATAGACACGCTTACCTTACCTATATATCAAAATCAAAATTATCCTGGGGTTTCCTACTCTGCCAATACATCCCATGCTTAAGAATAGCCTGTTAAGTGCATAGTAATGTGCCCTGCAATCACAGCTAGTATTATAGATCACACTATTGAACCTGTTTTCACCTTGTTTAGTTTTTACGTGCCAGACTTAGCCAGGAATGTTTAGCCTGTACCAAACTTAGTGAGCCATGTAGAGACGGCTCCATACTCTCGAATCATTTGTAAGACAAGCGACATTTTATTATTTTATTATTATTATTTTATTATTGTTGTTTTTTTGTTGTTGTGTTTTTAACCTTCATGCCTAGTTCGCTTCTCTGAGTTACCAAAACGTGATCCACAGCTCAGACATGAGGAACTAGCCTGTACTCCCTGGTTACCTATTTTAATCGCATTGCATTCTCACCTAGCGTAGCACATTTAAACTTACATTAACGGCATGACCGTGCGTAGCCAGACACTGTGATAGAAGTGTTAAGCTCAGTTATGTAATTTTATGTCCTAGCCTGCTTTACTGTTATTGTGCCCACTGGACGAAGCTTGTCTGCTAGCCAGGAAAGTAGCCTTTTGTTTTTATGAAGCCCGAGAGAAAACCTTGTTTACTTATCTGTTTAAAAAATGTGTGCAGTACCTCTATATTCCACAAACTTGTTTAAACAATGTTACGCACTCTACTTGTTATTGCTGTTGTGGCACAAGAAGTGACTGTATTAACTGAATGCACCAAAAAAAAAAGAATTAAAAAAAAAAAAAAACTGACACCCTAAGGCTAAACACATGTTTCCTTCAACCAAGGTTACCCTCAAGGCGTGGAATATTATTTTTAGTAGTGTTAGACCATCCTCTAGTTTATCATGAGCAATGCCATTATCCATTTTAAATTATTACTTACCCACTCTAGATCTAAGTTTTTGGCACTCCCATTATATTTATAATTTGGACATTTTTTTTTAGGAAATTCCCTTTTAACAATTGATCAATTTAAATAAAAAATAGATTTGGACGATTATTTATTACCAAAGTATACTCTAACAACAGACAAACTGAAATATATTTTTTTTTTAATATTTGAATTGGGTAAAGCAGATAAAATGTGAAAAATTTCAAATTTAGAAAAAATATATCTCCTCAATCCAAATCGTAAAGGCATAATCTCAATTTGCAATTCCCATATTTCTCCTAGGTCCACATATATATAATCTTTTATGGAATCATGGGAAAGAGATTTGGGAGTTCAATATGAACTGGAGGATTTGACAAGTTTTATTCTCACATTGAGAGGTATCACGCAGTGTGCTAGTCATCATGGGAGTCATTTAAAAATTCTCTATTGTTGGTACCTGGTTCCATCACGCCTTCACTAAATGAATCCTAAAGTCTCTGACAGATGTTGGAGGGGGTGTGATGAGATGGGTACCATGTCACACATTTGGTAGTATTGCCCTAAACTTGCTAGATTCTGGAGTGATTTTCATAAACTTGTTCAAACTGTTGACCCAAATATTAGCACCTTTACATTGGAACACAGGCTCTTTAAAAAAATCCAGAATATTTTAATAAAGTAGACAGAGTAATAATAGAACATAACCTTATAGCCGCCACATCCTACTTACCCAGATTTTGGAAATCCCTGCTATACCCTCTCTAGTTAATGTACTAAAGTTAGAAAACAAATTGTATGAGATGGCTAATTAGACAGCCATCTTTATTATGGGATCAACTTCATTATTTCCTGGCTGAGTGGGAAAAATCTTATTAAAGTGACCAGCACAAAGTGATAAAATGTGTGTATAAAATCTATTAAACCCACACTAGTGATATATCCTAGTTTAGTGATGGTGAATAATAAATACATGGATATACCCCATTTAAAAGAGAAAAACTCATAGGGCAACACAGTGTTTGTGTTTCATATAATTCACATCCAATTCAAATCCTCATGAATTTACACTAACATTTTAATGAGCCTCTTGGAATAACTGGCTCAGGTATGTCAGCTTAGGAGTGTAATAGGTGGATTTCAATCCAAATTGAGATGATCTTGATCCTCAGGAGAAAAAAGTATAAGGAAAGGCAACTCCAGTTATAATAAAATCAATAACATTTATTGAAAACATAATAAGAATCCTTACATAGAAAGTTGCTGGAATGCCACACAGTCTCTTCTCAAAAGCACTACGTGTTTCGACTCCAACTGGGGGTCTTCCTCAGGTGCAAATATGTGGCTGTACACATTTCTTTATATGGCAATTAAAATAACTAGCCACCCACATGGAAACAATCAAGGTAAAACCCTCCAATATGGTCTGAACCGGATGCAATATATGCCATCCCCAATATGGCAGTGCAACCAGTTTTCTGACCTATATCCGCCCCTGCCAATATGGTGGAAGTGTCGTTATTGGCTCCACAAGTGATCACTAGCTGCATGCTTTGAGCGCCATTATATACTGCACTTTTTTTCTATATTTGTAAAAAGTCTTATTGTTTATAATTCAAGCTACTTAAACTGTAAATATTAGTTGTACAAATTTGTTTTATTGATTTTACATAGATATATTATAATTGGTTTATTATCATCGATAAATATAGACAACGTTGCACAAAATTATTGTAAATTCGGATGGATACTTCCCCCAAGTTTCCCCTTCCCAATTTATTATTGCTCATTTAATTATTGTTATTTGTATTTTATTATAAAATTAAACACCTAATAAAAACTATTTGAAAAGAAGAGTGCATTTTGCATGTATGAGGTTTGCAATGTGTATGTGTTAGGGATGTAGTGTGTATGTTAAAAGCTGCAACTATCGGGGGCGGGGCCTAACAGCCAAGCAGGCCAGACGTGTGTGCAAAGAGCTCTGATAAAACTACGCTTAATCTTGGCTATTACTAGCCAAAATTGTGATTTCTACAGCCCTGCACCACGACTGCTTATTTCTGAAACGAGTGGGAGCTTGTGGATTCAAGCAACGAGTACCTCTAACGAAACATACTACACTCCCCATATGCGGCCTACCACAGGAGGCGACCTCGTGTTTGGGAGAGGCGGCCGATCTCCCAACATGGGTACCACTCTGAGCGACAGCCCCACGGAAATCCCGCATCCCCCCCCTCTGGACCGGTGGGGGTTATCCCGGTCCCCGCTGGGGACATGCCCGTATCTACAGCATGTGGATTCTCTGCCGGAGCGAAGACTGCAGGCCGAGCCCAAGATGGCCGCCGAGCCACAACCTGAGCGAGAGGGCTCAGAGATTCAAACTTGGAGAGAAAGCTGTGAAGCTAGATTTGACCAAATCTGCCAAGACTTCTGGAGGCGCTTGGAGCGTGGGTCGACCCCCCAGGACTTACCTGTCACACAGAAGATTGCTGGTCACCGATTCAACCCCGGGGCACAGCCACCATGCCGACAGCCCTATCGGATATCTCTCCGGGCACCAGAGCCGACAACAATGCAACACTTCTATAAGCCTGCTTTGCCATCTCGCGGCCACCTCCCGACACGGCGCTCTAGGGGGAGCCGAAAATATTCTGCTGGACTGCTCCGTCGGGTGCCCCGCATCTGCTACCGTGGACCACAAGCTCAGAGAAGACACAGGAGCTCTGGACCGGCTGCTGGTATGTGTTGCTTGGCGGCCGGGGCAGGGTGGAAGCGCACAGGCACTCGGAGATGGTGGCTCCTTTCTGTACAGCAGAGCAGCACCTGGCAACACAGAACACGAGCTCTGAGAAGACCCGGAGACCCCGGTCCGGCCAGAGCAAGGTGGGAGCGCACAATCATTCGGGACGGGTGGCTTCCTTCCACACAAAAAGATGAACTTGTGAGTAACAGTCTTGGCAGCCTGCCATTAGTGGGCATAGGATGAGCGTTCCCTGCACGAGGGTCACAGATCCCTTGATGAACAGCCTGTCTCCACTGTTGCATGGGTTAGACCTAGGGCTCTGTGACAGGCAACAACTCACTTGGAACATTCTCAATCTCCCTTTGTGTGTCTTCATGTGGAGGCACAGCCCAGAGAACGTTTTATTTTTATTTCATTTCTTCCAAGCATAGCCCCTACCAGCTATATAAACCATGTGGCTAGTCTAGGACCATCTTCCTTTACACCTTTTCAAAGCTCTGATGAGACAGTGCCGTGGTACAACGCGGATCTAGTCCATTTGTTTGCATGCCAGTTTTGTTAATATAAACTGCTATTTACTTATTTAATGCACATAAACATCTAATGACAAATATGATACATAACCAATGCAAGACTGATCAGCTAACATGATAGGAAGTGTAGCCACCCTAAATGTGTTTATTGCACTGAATTATGAAGATGTGCTCCATAGCTGAAATGAAATGCCAGTATTGCCACATCACGACAAGAGCCTAAACTAAACACGTGGTGCTGCAATAGCCAGATCGGCCAATGCGGGATACCTCCCTAGGAGGCATATCTCCCAGAATACACCGGCCTAACTAATGGTCCCTTCCCCCACAACTGCGGATAAATCTTAGCTCGGGCAGGCATGATACCTCAACCAATTACCTTTAACTATGCTTTCTAAACAAGCTCCAGTCCTGGGAATAATGCCCAGCGGATACTAAGCTAAATAACCAACCTAAGTTTAACAAGTTACACTTCTATGTTATTTTTTGACAATGTTAATGTCTGCCTACTCAGTACGCCTTGATAACATTTGTTGACTTCTCACTGTCGGACATAACTTGTTGCAGCCTGTTATATTACTTAAAAATGTGCAGTTCTGTTATGTATATGCTTATCTGTCAAACTAATGCACAACAAAAATAAAGAATTAAAAAAAAAAAAAAAAAAGCTGCAACTATCCTTCATCTAGAACCATGGATTAAAGCGTCAATGCTCTCCCCAAATCAAGTCATCTAACTTGAGAGACTGTGTTTACAAATAAAGAGAAACAAATTACAATAAAGAGAACCTTTTTCGAACATAGATTAGCTTACTAGCGCATGGAATCCGGCAAATCTATGTTCAGGAAAACTTTTCCAAACATAGTGAATTAGTGACAATCTCAATGAGGGCCTAATTTCGGGGTAGGGCTTATATTACAAGCATCCCCTGAAAATAAACTAGGGATTATATTCGGGGGAAAACAGTATGTCAAAAAAGCTTGAGAAAATTACCAGATTTTACTAATTACATGACGTAAAGTCATGATTTTATTAAGGACATGGAGGCGAGTATTAGGCTTATCTCTTTCTTCTATTCCTCAGCAGCAAAGAAAGCTAAGGTATTCATAATGTAGAAAAAATTGAACAAATACCCTCACCGGGTTAACCATTACATCACTATATCTTAACCAATGGGAACAATCCACATATCATATAGTCCCATGTGACCCCCATCTCTTCCGCTTTCCTGTTGATGCCAAAGCTAACACTTGAGAACAACAAATAATTGAAACATCAAAACTAGGCTGAAGTCCAGGCGACTAATCTTTCCTAGGGAGAGCTGGATCTTCTGGAACTGATCCTCTCGAACTGTGGAAGATGTCGATTTGCCAGTTGTCTTATAACTTTTCAGGCTAGAAGGGAACAGAGAGAACAGATGGTAAAATATGTTCCCATAACTATTTTTTTGTATTATCATAATAGTGAAACCATCAACTGATATATTCCTTTATATTTATATTTTAAATAAGACATACATTAGGTAACTGTTAGCATCACCGAAGCAAAGCAGTAGAATGACAAAATCCTCCATGTATAATCAATATTAGTACGTATCTGGGTTAGGAAAAAAGGTCCAAATGTATCATTTCTGGGTGGGATAATACTCGCCTCCGTGTCCTTAATAAAATCATGACTTTACGTCATGCAATTAGTAAAATCTGGTAATTTTATTACAGGACACGGAGGCTCATTTTAGGCTAGTTCATAGCTGTGAAATAACTGTAGATGAAACAACATCAGAAAACAATAGGAAATAACAAGACATTATGGAATACACTGTCATAGATAAGAACACTGATAATCGTAACAGGCAAAGTATATATGCAAAGAAGAGCATCATTAGTGACCTTCATGAAAGTTTCACAACGAAATAGTGTTCTTTAGCCATAACCTGAAAGTTGTAGATGTTAATGGTGGTCCACCTTGTTTATTTAAGTTTAAGTAAACAAAAAAAACGATCATTCCCCATGCACCAATCAAGCTGATATAGCACCCGTGTCTGTTGAGATGTAGGGCTGGTACTCTTATCCAATAAGCCTACAAACTCCAATCTAATGCACAAGGCCCCTGGATAGGTGGTCCAGCCGGCCCCTCTACATCAATAAGGGCTATTGAACCCACCGCAGCTAAAGTATGTGCGTCGGCATCCCATGCGCAGACTGGGAAAGGCTGTACAAGGAGGGAACATAGTAGAGAGGGATAAGTGGTGTAAATGGAGATGATCGTAGAAAATATAGAAAGAGATAGAATAGAAAAAGAGAGGGTAGACTACGGGGGAGGGAGGGGGGATAAAGACGGGAGGGGAGAGTACGATATACTAGATGAAACATGTTCTGTAGGTCGAAAATAATGTTCTCTAAACGTAGATTCACGGGACAAATTTGCTGTTCTAAGGAGGTCCTCTAGTCTACAGCCCAAGTTGAAAACCTTCGAAGCTATGGCTCCTCTGGTAGAGTGAGCGCCATATCTAGTTGTATCTATGTTTGCCAAGGTCATGATCCATTTCACCCATCGGGCTAGCGTTGCTGTAGATACCGGGTGATGAGGCATTTTGATGGCTAAGAACAACTCTTGATTTATAGGACTACTGAATCCCAGGGTTCATTTTTCGTATTCTCTTAGGCACGCCACCGGGCAGAGATTAACGTTATGTGGAAATGTCGGATAAGACACCGAGGTAGTCGATGACTTCGTCCGCCAGGCAATGTTGAATGACACTCCCGTGGGGGTAAAAGATTGTGCATCTATGACCAGTTTTGCTGATGGCTGTTTAAGCGTGAGTTCCTCGTTTCATGGCCAAAATTCCAGTAAATGGAGGACCAGGTTCACATCCCACAATGACGAGTATCGAGATTGGGGTGGTCGAACAAATTTTATGCCTCGTAGGTGTCAGGGTACCTGAGGTCTCTACCTCTAAGGGAGGTAGAGACTTGGTGGTTTATCCGTCCAGGCGAGCTGTTTCCTCCGTTCCTCGCGGTTCATCCAGTCACTTAAACACCGGCCGCGAGGAATCCACGTCCTTTTCTAGCAGGACGCTCAATACGTGACGTCATGACGCTATCACGAGCGATCTGTCACTCAAGTGTCCGATATCCAATCGGTACTTGTGAGAGGCGTGATTTCCACCCAGAGCCAGGGTATTTAAGCTTACTCTTACTTCAGCTCATTGCCCTGTCGTGGTTCTAGCTTGTCTAGTCACTCAGTGCTCTGGTATTCTAGTTTGCGCTATTGGTTTTGACTCGGCTCGTTGTACTACCCTGCTTCTCTGTTATCCCTTGACCCGGCTTGTCTCTCGCTTATCTGTCTTCTCGTTCCCTCGACCTCGGCTTGTCTCTGACTATTCTTTATTACTCTCGGTACGTTAGTCCGGCCATTCTAAGGCCCGGTATACGTACCTTTCCACTCTTTGTACTCTGCGTGTTGGATCCCTGTCCCGATCCTGACATTACGACAGGGCCAATGGATCCTGCAGGTACAAACAGTCAGCTTGGTTCTTCGGATCCCAGGTTTGACGCCATGGAGCATAGGATGGATCAGATGGCTTTGGCACTACAGGCACTTTTGTCTCGTGCTAGTAATCCACCTGAGGAGACACGTACTCCTTCTATTTCTCCTGCAGTCTCAGGTCTAGAGGTAGCCACTGTAGGTGCTTCTTCCCGTATTACCCCACCAGTACGTTATGGCGGGTCACCGGAGAAGTGTCGTGGCTTTCTAAACCAGATTAGCATCCATTTCGAATTACAACCCCGCTCTTATCCTACAGATAGAGCAAAGGTTGGATTTATTATTACTCTACTCATTGAAAAAGCTTTGAGATGGGCCAATCCTTTATGGGAGAATGATAATCCACTAGTCTATAATTATAATGCCTTTGTAGCTGCGTTTAGAAGAACTTTTGACCCCCCTGGCAGAAAGGTCAATGCAGCTAGATTAATGTTGCGCCTTAGACAGGACAATCGAACACTTGTGGATTATGCACTAGAGTTCAGGTCCTTGGCAGCAGAAGTTAAGTGGAACGAACAGGCTTATATAGATGTGTTTCTGAATGGGTTATCAGATGTAATTCTTGACGAGGTCGCTACTAGAGAACTCCCTGAAAATTTGGAGGATTTAATTTCTTTTATATCTCGTATTGATGAACGCTTAAGAGAGAGGCAGAACACTCGAGATAGGACCCGTAGACCCTCCTTTAAACTAGCGCCTACCTTTCAAATTTCTGAGTTCGAGGACTTACGTATTCCTGAACCTATGCAGATAGGCAGTACTCATCTCACAGAGAGGGAGAGACAGTACAGGAGAAGGGAGGGTTTATGTATGTATTGTGGAGTCAGGGGTCATTTACGCCTAAATTGTCCCAATCGTTCGGGAAACGCTCGCACCTAAGTTCCTCTAGAGGACAGGCCTTGGGTGTTTCTACTTTGTCCTCTATTCACAACTACAAAGAGCTCAGGCTTCTGTTACCCGTTTCTTTAAAGTGGGAGAAGGGAGTAGTTAAGACTATGGCACTAATCGATTCTGGAGCTGCTGAGAGCTTTATAGATCAGGGTTTTGCTGCCAAGCATGCTATTCCATCCCAGTTAAAAGAGACACCACTGGCCGTTGAGGCCATCGATGGTAGACCATTACTTGAGCCTGTTATTTTCCATGAGACCATACCGATTAACTTAACTGTTGGCATCCTACATAGAGAAGACATATCCTTACTGCTCATTTCTTCTCCGTCTATTCCCATAGTTCTGGGGTACTCCTGGTTGAGGAGACATAACCCTATTATTAATTGGGAGTCAGGGGAGATAGTTTCGTGGGGACAGAATTGTCAAGAGAAATGCTTGCGGAAAGTCTCACCTCTCGGCTTAACCAATACATCGGCTAACTCTGACAATCCTACAGAGACACAAATTCCGTCTCAGTATCTAGATTTAAAGGCTGTATTTGACAAAAAGAAAGCCGATACCTTACCCCCACACAGGTCCTTTGATTGCAAAATTAACCTACTCCCTGGTACCATGCCGCCCAGAGGTCATGTATACCCGTTATCTACGAAAGAGAACTCAGTTCTAGAGGAGTATATTCACGAAAATTTAGACAAGGGATTCATTAGAAGGTCCTCCTCCCCTGCCGGGGCTGGATTTTTTTTTGTTAAAAAGAAGGATGGTTCTTTGAGACCTTGTATTGATTATCGAGGCCTAAATAAGATAACCATTAAAAATGCCTACCCGATTCCCTTGATTACCGAACTCTTCGATCGTTTGAAGGGCTCTACTATTTTCACCAAGTTAGACCTCAGAGGGGCATATAACTTGGTGAGAATCCAGCAGGGACATGAGTGGATGACGGCATTCAATACTCGATATGGTCACTATGAATATACTGTTATGCCTTTTGGGTTATGCAATGCACCAGCTGTATTCCAGGATCTGATAAATGAGGTTCTTAGGGAATTTCAGCAAGATTGCGTCATTGTATACCTAGATGATATACTCATTCATTCTAGTGACATTGAGATTCATCACAAGCAAGTCAGGAGGGTTTTGCACAAGCTTCTCCAGCATGGCTTGTACTGCAAATTGGAGAAATGTAGCTTTGATCAAACCCAGGTAACCTTTCTCGGCTATGTGATCTCTGGGGAAGGATTTAAGATGGATCCGGATAAGCTCCAATCCATTCTAGAGTGGCCTTTACCCAAAGGTCTTAAAGCCATACAGAGATTTATTGGTTTTTCTAATTATTATAGGCGCTTTATTAAGGGCTATTCTTCCATTATCGCACCTATCACTAACATGACCAAACAGGGGGCTGATACTAAGAATTGGACTACTGAAGCTCTCCTGGCGTTCAAAACTCTCAAGGAGCTTTTCGCTTCCGCTCCAATTTTAGTTCACCCTGACACTTCTCTGCCTTTTTTACTTGAGGTAGACGCATCAGAGACTGGTTTAGGTGCTGTCCTATCTCAAAGGTTGGGGGTTGATAAACCATTACATCCATGTGGATTTTTCTCTAAAAAATTGACCGGTACTGAGAGCAGGTATGACATTGGTGACAGAGAATTACTAGCGGTTATCAAGGCTTTGAAAGAGTGGAGACATTTATTGGAAGGTACTTTACATCCTGTTACCATTCTGACAGACCACAAAAACTTGTCTTATATCGGAGAGGCCAAGCGTCTGTCCTCCAGGCAGGCTCGTTGGTCGTTGTTTCTTACCCATTTCAATTACGTTCTGACTTACAGACCTGGGTCAAAGAATTCTAAAGCCGATGCGCTATCTCGCCAATATGAGCCCTCTGCCTCAGTTGAACCACTGTTGTCATCCATTGTACCCAAATGCAATATTATTGCTAATACCAGTCTCAAAATTCATTCTCCGCTACTTGACCAGATCTTGAAGTCACAACATCTAGCTCCCGGAAACACTCCTGAGGGAAGAAACTTTGTTCCTCCTGAACTTCAACTGGAGCTCTTACAATGCTTTCACGAAAGTAAAATAGCTGGCCATCCTGGTATTCGCAAGACACACTCTCTGATATCCAAGGATTTCTGGTGGCCTTCACTTCGAAAAGATATTGAGGAGTTCGTCGCAGCTTGTGAGACTTGTGCCAAGACTAAACTACCTCATGCATCTCCATGTGGCCTGTTACACCCCTTGGACATTCCTGAGAAACCTTGGGCCTGTTTGTCCATAGACTTTATCGTTGATTTGCCTGCTTCCAAGAGACAGACTGTTATTCTCACGGTGGTGGATAGATTTACTAAGATGGCTCATTTCGTGCCATTACCTAAACTTCCGACTTCTCCTGAATTGGCGGAGATTTTTGCGAGAGAGGTTTTTCGCCTACATGGGATTCCTTCAGAGATTGTTTCTGATAGAGGTTCTCAATTTGTCTCACGTTTCTGGAGATCCTTTTGTTCTCAAATGGGCATCAAATTGAACTTCTCCTCTGCCTATCACCCTCAGTCTAACGGAGCTGCTGAACGTACTAATCAAAAGATCGAACAGTATCTGCGTTGCTTTGTTTCCGAACACCAGGACGATTGGGTCGGTCTGATTCCTTGGGCGGAGTTCGCACACAATAACCTTGTTTGCGATTCAACTCGCTCTAGCCCTTTCTTCATGAACTATGGCTTTCATCCTTCGATTTTTCCTTCGGTTTCCTCTTCTCAGGGGATACCGTCGGTTGATGATCATGTCGCCAACCTGAAGAAATTATGGGATCAGACTCGGCAAATTCTATTACATAGTTCCTCGCTGTTCAAGAAACACGCTGACAAACATAGAAGAGCGGCTCCTGTTTTTGTTCCTGGGGATAGGGTATGGTTGAGTACTAAGAATATTCGCCTAAAAGTTCCATCTATGAAATTTGCTCCTCGCTACATAGGTCCTTACAGGGTTCTCACTCGTATCAATCCGGTTGCGTATCGCCTTGCTCTGCCACCTGCCTTACGCATTCCTAACTCTTTTCATGTCTCCTTGTTGAAACCTCTTATTTGCAACAAATTCTCCTCTAAGGTCTCCTCGCCTCGCCCGGTTCAGGTGGAGGGTCGGGAGGAGTACGAGGTCAGCTCCATCATTGACTCCAGAATTTCAAGGGGAAAATTGCAATATCTGGTCAACTGGAGGGGATATGGTCCTGAGGAGAGGAGTTGGGTACCTCAGGAGGACGTTCATGCTTCTCGCCTTCGCAGAGCATTTCACCTCCGCTTCCCATCTCGCCCCGGTTCATTCCGCCCGGTGGGCGTATCTGAGAGGGGGGGTACTGTCAGGGTACCTGAGGTCTCTACCTCTAAGGGAGGTAGAGACTTGGTGGTTTATCCGTCCAGGCGAGCTGTTTCCTCCGTTCCTCGCGGTTCATCCAGTCACTTAAACACCGGCCGCGAGGAATCCACGTCCTTTTCTAGCAGGACGCTCAATACGTGACGTCATGACGCTATCACGAGCGATCTGTCACTCAAGTGTCCGATATCCAATCGGTACTTGTGAGAGGCGTGATTTCCACCCAGAGCCAGGGTATTTAAGCTTACTCTTACTTCAGCTCATTGCCCTGTCGTGGTTCTAGCTTGTCTAGTCACTCAGTGCTCTGGTATTCTAGTTTGCGCTATTGGTTTTGACTCGGCTCGTTGTACTACCCTGCTTCTCTGTTATCCCTTGACCCGGCTTGTCTCTCGCTTATCTGTCTTCTCGTTCCCTCGACCTCGGCTTGTCTCTGACTATTCTTTATTACTCTCGGTACGTTAGTCCGGCCATTCTAAGGCCCGGTATACGTACCTTTCCACTCTTTGTACTCTGCGTGTTGGATCCCTGTCCCGATCCTGACAGTAGGAGCCGGCACACCAGCAGTTGTTGACCGGCCATAGTCCCTTCTAGGCCCTGATGGTCAGCCGAAATTGCCGATCTATAGAAGTTAATGGTACGGTAAGCCAACCCTTGGTTATATAACTTGGTAAGGAAACGCAACAGGTAATTTACAGGAGCACGTACGGGATCCACCTGTTGTTCCATGCACCAACTACTCCATCCGTTCCAGGCATATTGGTAGGATCATCTCGTTCCAGGTGCCCATGCTCCTGCCAGTAGGTCGAGAGTGTCCTGTGGAACATCTGGTATGACCCAGGGTCCCCGGAAACCAAGAGGTTGAGGTTTCCTTGGATCAGGAGGGGGTGCGAGTTGCCCTCTGGGTCCCGTAAAAGGTGTGAGACCTCTGGAAATAATCTCGGAAGGTCGATGGACATCTCCATGAGGGAAGGGAACCAAGGTTGAGCCGTCCAGAATGGAGTTATGAGGACCAACAATGTCTGCGCTCGTCTGAGATGTACTAGCATCCGTGCCATGAGGGCGAAAGGAGGAAAAGCGTACAGTCGTCCCTTCGGCCAGTGTTGGAGGAATGGATCCGCTGCTGGGGCGTCTGGTCTCCAGCTGAAAAATGCTGGTAACTGGAAGTTCAAGCGAGATGCAAAAAGGTCAATGGATATCAGACCCCAGAGTGTTTGAAGTTGTAGGAATATTTTGCGGTCCAGTCGACAATCGCTGGCGTCCCGCAGATGTCTGGAGTTCCAGTCCACTACTATGTTGGATAGGCCGGGAATATATTAAGCCTGGACCGAAATATTGTGATCCAGGCAATATTGCCAAAACTCCTTGTCCAGGTCCGTCAGGATCCGTGATCTCGTACCACCGAGGTGGTTGATGTAGCGGACCGCCGATATATTGTCCATTCGTAGTACAATCGAGCAGTTGGTCGCGGCTCCGAGGAGGCTCTTCAGGGCAAAGGAACCTGCCATGAGTTCCAGGCCATTGATGTGTAGTTCTTTTTCTGAATATGACCATATTCCTCCTGTGGAGATAGGCCCGCATCGCGCTCCCCAACCGTGCGTACTCGCATCGGACTCTATGATGAAGTCCGGGGTAGCTCCAAAGATCGCTCTGCCGTTTCATGCTTCCATGTGTTGAAGCCACCAGGTGAGTTCCTGTTTGGCTTCATGGTCTAGTGGAGCGGAGTATGAGTGCCCCAAGCGTAAGTGTCCTTTAACCATTGAAGGGCCCTGTAGTGGAGGGGCCCCAGGAAAATCGCTTGGATGGAGGCCGAGAGGAGGCAGATTATCCTGGCCAGTTGTCGTAAGGTTAATATTGGGCGTGCCAATGTCCGGCGGATTTCTTTCTTGATGCTCTTGACCTTCATGGTCGGTAGGCTGAGCGTGCCTTTTGTCACGTCTATGTTGAATCCCAGAAACTCCATGGTTTGGGATGGGGTTAGTGTTGACTTTTTCCAATTGATTAAAAATCCCAAATTTTGTAGGAGGGACAGTGCCCAGGAGAGGTGTTGTCGGAGCAGTTGGATGTTGTGTGCCATGATCAGCATATCGTCCATATATATGATCATCCGTACACCTCTGCTGCGTAGGAGAGCCACCACTGGCTTCAGCAGTTTGGTGAAGCAACACGGGGCCGATGAGAGTCCAAAGGGGAGGCACTGAAATCTCCACGTCGTCCCTTCCCATTGGAATTGGAGAAGGTGTTGACAGTCTTTGGCGTGAGGTAGGCGTCTTGTAGGTCTAATTTGACCATCCAGTCCCCTAATCTGAGGAGGTCTCTCAGGCAATGTATTCCCTATATTTTGAAGTGATGGTATCGCACGAATGCGTTTAGGGGGCGCAGGTTGGGCACTAGAAAGAGGTTGCTTTCGAAGCTGTGGGAATATGGTGGGACCTGATAGATAGATTGTGCCTTTTTCTTGTAGTGCGAGAATTTCCTCGCTTACCAGGGTCCTGCCGTGTGTGGAGAAAATGATCCGGTGTGGTTTGGAGGATTGGGCAGGGTGTTGCACAAATTCGATTTGGTACCCTAGGATAGTGTGTAGGACCCAAACATCTGTCGTTAATGTGCGCCAAGCCTCTACATAGTGAGCCAGTCTGCCCCCCACTATAGACATACACTGGGAAGGGGATGATAGGACACTTACCATAAGGCCGTCGGCCATACAATGTGCCCCTGGTCCCTCGCAAATGCCACGGTCTGCCCCTGACCGGGAAGAAGGGCGACGGGGACCTGTTCTCGGGAGGCTGGAATCTAGGCATTTCAGGACCTCGATATCCCCGGTAGGTACCCGTGAAGAGCGGCCGGACAGACGGCCCAGTTGTCTGCCGGCCCCCCAAAATTTTTTGGCAGAGAACACTCTCTTTAAGTTTGTTTGTGCCTTGTCTAATGCCGTAAAGGTATTGACATAGTTACCCAATTCCTTTACAAAGTTGTCTCCGAAGAGGAAACCTTTTGCCTGAGGCCCAGGCTCAGTTATGGCCATATTAACCAGTTTCGGTTCTATTTTCATGAGTATGGCCTTTCTCCGCTCAGTAGCCAAAGCTGCATTTGCATTGCCGATAAGGCATATAGACCGCTGGACCCAACCCCTAAGGGCCAGAAGGTCCATCGGGGTCCCGTCAGTTAAAGCTGCTTCGACCATTTCAAAGATCTTTGCACTGGGGCCTAACGTGTCCAGCAGCTTATCCTGGCAATGGCGTAAGGAGTAATCAAGCCCCTTATTTGCCTTCCAGACAGATTTTCCAAAAAATTGGGCCACTTTGGGGTCGATGTCCGGTGTGGCACAAGCCATGTCGGATACCGTAGTGCGTTCCGCCCTAAGTTTGTTCCTCGTGGCCTTATCTAGGGGTTTCCTGATCCTGGCAGCTATATAGCGTGCCACGTGTTCGGTCGGGAACCATTCTGCCAACCTCGGGTTGTGCAACGCATCGGGGTCGAATAGGGGTTCCCCTTGTGGATCTAGGATAGCGGATGTATCCGTGTTATCAATAGTGGTTATGGTCGCTTTGCGTGTTGGGCTATGGCCCGGGGAAGAAACCTCCGATTCATTGGAGTCTCTCGTCAGACTCATTCAAGACCTCCTCAGAATCCGAATCAGTGTCGAAAGAATCTGTTAGGGCTTTTGCCCTTTTCCATGTCCGCGCCGCTTTTGCCCGGCGGGTGGCTCTTTTTCATGGGGGCCCCACGACCTCAATGTTGACAGGTCGCAACCTGTGCGATTTTTCGGTTTTGGGGGCATGCCCATCCATGTGGTGGGTCTTTGCAGTGGCTTTACGGCCGCCCTGTGATACTGGCCTATTTCCAGGGGCCTTAGGGCGGGACACATCAGGATTATGGCTAGACGCCATGATGCCGTTAGTAATGGAGTGGGATATAGTATCCGACATTGTCCCCATTGCGGAGTAGATAGCCTGGATGACTGATTTGGTCATAGTAACGTCTAGGAGCGAATGGAACTCCTCTGAGTTCAATTGCTCCAATGGGGTTACCTCCTCCCATTGGCTGCCAGGGTCAGTGGTTAAAGGGTGTACTAACAATAGGCACCTATCAAGGGTTATACAGTAAAATATTGAAAATGATAATAGAAAACAGTTCTGCCAGTCACCACTAATAGTGTCTAATAATACACTGCAGTGACAGGAAGGGCAATGATGGGCAAGGAACAGAAAACAAACTGAGCTGTCAGCTTACCGAGTGTTCCCTCAGGAATGGCTGCTGGGGTGCACTAGCAAGTTGACAGCCAGTTGTCTGGGCCAATCAGCTCGCGCCCGCCCCTTAGTGAGCCACGCGAGCAAAAAGCGTGGCAAATTCTGTTGCCACACACAATATGGCCGCCGCAATGTGCAGCCGCGACTGCGCATGCGAGTGCGGCACCCAACCGCGGACAGGGCCCAGACGGAACAGACGGTTCCGAAGAGGATGTGTCTCGTCTGTGCGGCTGGACACCGCGATCGGGGTGAGTGTCGGGTAATAAACTACCCGGAGTGTGCAGGGGGATGATGTGTTAACCGCCCTGGCGGACAGGAAAACGGAGGGGCGGCCACTTGAAGCAGCTCGCCCACAGATTGCCCCTCATGAAGTGACCAGCACAGTATGTAACACTGATATACAAAAAAAAGGTGTAGTGATCAAGTAAAACATATATACAGTAACTCATATACATAAAAGTGTAGTGATCATATATACAGTAAACAGTATGATTAGAAATTAAGCAGACAAAACATCAGAGTGAGAAACAATATGGTGGTACTTAGCTGAGGAAGCAGCAAAGAAAGAGGAAGAGATGGGGGTCACATGGGACTATATGATATGTGGACTGTTCCCATTGGTTAAGATATAGTGATGTAATGTTTAACCCTGTGAGGGTATTTGTTAAATTTTTTCTACATAATGAATACCTTAGCTTTCTTTGCTGCTGAGGAATAAAAGAAAGAGATAAGCCTAATATGAGCCTCCGTGTCCTGTAATAAAATCGAGCTTTTACATAACTTCTTCACATTCTAAGAGAGATATTTACATTACTGCAATCTTTCTAAAACTGGTTTCAAAATAAATGAAATATCTTTTCTATGTACCAAGTTTTAATTTTGGTTGTCAAAGAAGAAACTATAAAAAAATGCAAAAAACAAACAAAACATTTGTCTTTATCTCAAGTAACATGTATCATATGCATAAAATAAATATTCAGCATTACTCTCAGTGACGCTGTAAATGCAGGTTATGGTGTTTTTGTTTTTGGAAAGAGTACTTGGTACTTAAAGTGTTTTTTAAAACAGTGCTATTAGCAGCCCTCAAGGCAAACAAATGAACAGGGGAACCACCGATAGCTAGAACCTCCTGATCAGTAGACCCTACAGGCACGGGCGACCAATAGTACCATGTGGTTTGACACAAACGCGATTTCTATTTGCCTATGTATACAATTTGTAATTTGTACCATAACGTATTTGTTTACTTGGTTGACCGTACTCACATCATCCATGTCGAATACAAATAAAGAATTACAAAAAAAAAAAAAAACAGTGCTATTTCTAGAATGCACAGCTGGAATCCTGTATCCTAAAGTACCAACAGAGCAGAGCTGTAATTATGTTTTCAAATCGTCAACTGCCATATTTGTGGTGTGTAAATAGAAATTACATTGTAATTCTCCTATGGATTTGGAGTGGATTATTATTTGCGGTTTGCCATTAGATATCCGCTGTATTCCTAGCATGTGCTGTTTGAGAGAAGTGGCATTCACGGTATTTAATTTCATATTCATCTAGTGGTTTGAATTAATCCATTCTTGAAGCACTTTACTATATCGTAATGGGATCTTAGAAATGAAATACTTTATTGAATTGGGTGTGTTTTGAAAGATGCTATATTCTGACACGTCTTTCAGAGCCAGAAGTTAAATCTTCATACCTGCTTTTCACATGATTATTTAGCAAGAGGGAAGGAGAGTAGTTTTAGTTGTCTAAAGTTGATTATTCAAAATCTTCTATAAAACAAGTTAGAGCTTCATCCTTGGTCTATTCATATCAAATGTCACTAAGGTAGTTCTGTGTTTTATCTTGACATTGTAACTTAATATAAAGGAACACAAGTTCAGTCCTCAGCTTTTTTTTTTTTTTTTTTTTTTTAAGCGGGCCCCTCCATCCACACACACTGCCCCCCATACACAGTGTACCTCTCATACACACTGCCGACCATACACACATAATGCCAACCATATACATACATGGCCCCACCCATACACACACATTGCCACCCATATACATACACGGCCCACCATACACACATACTGCCCCCCATATATACACATTGCCTCTCCATACACACACACTGCCCCCATACACATACATTGCCCCCCCATATAAACATACACACTGTACTCCTCACACACAACGCCCGCCCAATACACACACACACTACATCCTTCACACACACACACACACTACATCCTTCACAAACACAATGCAAGCCTGTACACACACTGCACCCCACACACACACTGTAACCCTCACACACACCACTGCATTTATCCCCTACTACAGTCCCTATTCTGGCAGACCCCACGTAAGTTGTCAAACGGTTCTTAAATAGTTTGACTGCTTACCCTGAGAGGGCACTAAGGCACTCCTGGCACCATAAACACTACAGAGTGCTGTAGTGGTTATTGTGCCAGGATTGTTTCTTTAAATAACCTACCAGTGCCCCTCCGAAATTAGGTTCTGGATCCACCCCTGAACGGGAAACATTTTTGCAGAACAGGGGCCCAGTATATGCCGCAGAGATACAACCTACAAATTTGTTTTGACTTGGGGCACCTTGGAAAAATAATGAAGTATTAAGGGTGCCTTAAACCAAAAAGGTTTGGGAACCATTGCTTTATACTATCAACCATGTCTTCAAAGTTATGTATGAAGTTTATCTTATGGAAGCATGGTGTCAATGTTTGGTCTCATATACAAGACGGTGAAAAAAAACCTCACTATCGTGTTCATCACAGGAGGTGGCTAAACCAAACAACACAGTAACATTACAGATTAAAACATATACAACAACACAGATAACCTACAAACACAGAGCTACAAACACAGGACTGCATACCGAATATTTACTAAAGGAACAGTAATGTCTATTACATAAATCACACCTGCACATTTAATACATTGTTGTTGTGCATATAAGTTACATACTCGCAACATGGTTCCTGTATTATTGTGCTGTAGCTCACCTTTTTACATATTTAGGCATAATAACACCCTCAAATTTAAAAGAGAAAACAAAAAAGACAAAAAACTGTCTGGGGACAGACACCTAGAATGACCATATTTTCCTCTTCCGTATAATATATATGTCTTATTACACTGTTCTGTTTTCTATGCCTTCCCAACCAAAATTCTCTTCTTTGAGGAGCATTGGATTGGCTATTGCCGTACGTGAGCAGCAATGTGAAAAGTTCTCATTTTTTTATTTAAAATGTTTACTGCAAATGAAAGGGGAACTTGAATATCACTAGGGACAGGGGCACTAAGATGTTAGGAATACAGGCACGGTCTGATTTGCCATAATGCCACTGCCTCATGCAGGGCCATCTATAATGCAGGGCAAATGTGACGCTGCCTGGGCCCAGTTACACCTGGGGGGGTGTGCCCAAAGCAGCTGCCCCATTTGAACTTGGCTCTCAATAATTTATTTTAGGATCGCAGTGAGCCCACATGTGGAGGGGAGTCCCTCAATGGTGATGTGTGTTCGAGACCAGGCCCCTATGATGATGTCAGCACTGGGAGGAAGTGACAGTCAGTCACTTTCCCCAAGCGCCGCCCGGGAAGGACGAGGACAGAAGTAAGGTACAGAATCTACAGATTGAGAGCCTCTGTCTCCCAACATCATCAGCCAGTCACTGGACCCTACGGAAGCCACCCTACTGCACCTAAAAGGTTGGAAACAGGAGGCTGGTTGCAGGTGTGTCTGTATGTGTGTCTGTGTTATGTATCTCTGTGTGTACATGCATGTGTATCTGTGTGTCTGTATATGTATCTATGTGTATGTGTGTCTGTATTTCTGAATGTGTGTCTGCATGTGATTCTTTGTGTTTGTATGTGAATATGTGTGTCTGTATGTGTGTATCTGTGTGCCTGTGTATGTATGCCTGTATGTGTATCTGCATGTGTATATGTTTGCCTGTATGTTTATGTGTGCCTGTATGTGTATCTGTATGTGAATACGTGTGTCAGAGTATTTGTGTGCCTGTATGGGTATCCGTGTGCCTCTATGTGTTTGTGTGTGCCTGTATGTGTATCTGTCTCTGTGTGTACATGCATGTGTATCGGTGTGTGTGCATTTCTGAATGTGTGTCTGTATGTGAATCTGTGTGCCTGCATGTGAAAAGATCAGTCTGCATGTGCATCTGTATTTGAATCTGTGTGTGTCTGTATGTGTGTGTATCTGTGTGCCTGTGTATCTGTGCCTGTATGTGTATCTGCATGTGTATATGTTTGCCTTTATGTGTATATGTTTTCCTGTATGTGTGCCTCTGTGTATCTGTATGTGAATGTGTGTGTCAGAGTATGTGTGCCTGTATGTGAATCTGCGTGCCTGTATGTGTATCTGTGTGCCTGTATGTGAGTATGTGTATCTGTATGTCTGCATTTGTGTCTGTATGTGTGTAACAGATCCCCCTGTTTTGCATTGGATCTGCAATCTTTGTTGTATCAGCCAACGTCTATGTTACCTGGGAACCTCTACCCTTTGTTTTATTCTATGAGGTCCCATCATCCACCTTGCCTGCACTTAAAGACAAAAACTGTTTCTGGCCCTTTAATTGTGTTGTGCAAAGAATGGGTACGTTTGATATGGCACTTCGGATGCAGCCGAAGTGCCGAAGTAGTCGAAGTGGCCGCCATTAGACAGTCGAACACGTGGCGGCAGCCATTTTAATGCAGTCAAACGCGGTCAGCGGTGTGTGCCATCAAATCCCTGGAACGGAAATCGGCCACACATTTGAACAAACGCCTCTAACCTGTACCTTCCCCTACCTTCCCCTACCCTTCAACACCGCTGTAAAGAGTCCTCTAAAGTTTATCGTTCCTTTATTGCAAGTTCTGTTTAATTTCGATTTTCTTATCCCCTGCTATGTTAATAGCTTGCTAGACCCTGCAAGAGACTCTTGTATGTGTTTAAAAGTCAATTTACAGAGAAAGAGAGTTTGAGGTAAATTACATCTGATTGAAAGTGAAACCAGTATTTTTCATGCAGGCTGTGTCAATCAGAGTCAGGGGAGGTGTGACAAGGGCTGCAAGAACAGAAACAAAGTGATTTAATTAACTCCTAAATGGCAGTGAATTGAGCAGTGAAACCTGAGAAGCATGATCTATACACTAAAACTGCTTCATTAAGCTAAAGTTGTTTAGGTGACTATAGTGTTCCTTTAAGTTGATGAGAGGCCGCAAAAAAACAACAGCTTCAGTTTTCATAGAAGTAGGTTTATTTAGAAAAGTACATTATAAAAATGTTGCCTAACTGACAATGGACGTCCTCATGCTCATAAGGCTTCAAAGTAAACAAAAGAGCAAATTTATTTTAAGAAGACATGCATGTGCATATAACCAATGTTTCAGTCCAACTACCTTGACATATTAAGAAAAGTGGACTGGACTAAATGGGAACAAAAATTGATCCACAAGGTCACATTAGCGGCTAGGAGAACATTAGCTCAGTCATGGCTCAAGTCAGACATATCCCCGATTCAGGCCGTACTCAATAACGTGAAAGATGCCTATCTCATGAACAACCTGACGGCTAGGGTCCGGATGTCCATACAAAAATATGAAAAACTGTGGGAACCATGGAGCAGCAGTGACCTGGTAGACTGAGGAGGCCGGATAGGTCACTGGGGTTTAAATTGGTGTCCAAATGAGATTCGACAGACCGCACCAGGGTCTCCCTACTTTACCCCACCCCCTCCCCTCACCAGGGTTACACCAAAAGCTTAGGTACGCACAGTGGCTGGCCAGAAGAGGCCTAACCCAGCTGACCGGGACTCTTTTTTTCTCCTTTACTTCACTTTCTTTTCTGCTCAATCTGACTTTCTTCTCGCTACTTCCTGGACGGGACAATGGGAACAGACCCTTACATTCACATACGATAGGATCTAAAGGAAAGACAGGGTCCATGGAAAATGGAAAGGAAGTTTAACTCCCCTCCAGGGAAATAGACAGTAACATACAACTAGGTAAGCGGTATCACACCATAATATCAGCTTTTGTATGGTTTATATATAAAAAGGCATAGCCTGTAATTGTGGGAGGGGTTACCCGGCTATATAAGCTCAGGCCCCCTCCTTATCAGAAACGTCAATGCTGGGTTCATGCAGAACCACTGACTTCCGGTTCCGGTCCACTTACCTTAACCTCGCTCCATGCTGATCCAGCTACCTGCCTTACCTTGCTCCGACTAGGCCGACCGCGGTTCCGCCAGTCCCGGTAACCTGACAGCTGATCCGCTGACCTCTCGCCTCCC
Organism: Pelobates fuscus; assembly: GCF_036172605.1. Classification (NCBI taxonomy): domain Eukaryota; kingdom Metazoa; phylum Chordata; class Amphibia; order Anura; family Pelobatidae; genus Pelobates; species Pelobates fuscus. Next base: position 170,257,110 of record NC_086317.1, read on the forward strand.
CACGACTTCCGGGGTACAACTGAGTCCCATTCGTGTACATGAACCGTGAGTTCACCCGAAAGGGCACCCATTCACATGGCATTTGTGTCAAACACACAGCATTCAACCATACAAAATCGTCCATTCAGTACCTCACACCACGCAAGCGTACTCACCATTCTGGCACTAACCCTCCAAAGCTGGTCGGCAAGCCAGTCCGACAAACGAACAGGTTATTTCAATCATACATTCACTATACACGCGGTCGCTCACTACGACCCCTAGCGGCAAAACTACATTATGACAAAGAATTTTTTTTTTTTTTTTTATGGAAATATAGTACTACTCATCATATTAGAAGTATTTCTGTTTCTTTTCATACGGACATATACTCAGGTACAATTATTCTAAAATAAATTTGTTTGATTAATTTTATGCATATCCCACGTCCCATCGGTGACATGTGAGTGGCTATATTAGTTATTTAGGACTTATATGACAAAAGGTGAAGCATGACTTTATCATAAAATGCCAGGGCCAGATTAAGAGCCCATTGGGCCTGGTGTTGACAGTTATGATGAACCTAATTACAAAATCTTATTGACAGAAAACACAAACAGTTATACCTTCCAAGCGTCATGTATCTGGTGGAGGTAGTGCTGGAGGGAAACTCACAGGATATAGCTATAAGAAAATACATACCCTATGCTCATCCCTCGCTTTCATCTTTCAAGTAAATCCATACCCCGTAACAGCAGGTCCAGTAAAGCAGAATTCCGGTCCGCAGGGTAAAAGCATGGGCTACAGACGTGAGTCACATAAGCAGAACCTCCCAATACTGCTGATAATACGGGCAGTGGTGCAGGCCCAGTGCATGTTATATTTAACTCCTCTCTCCGACACTCACGAGCCCCCCGGCCGTTAAAGCATTGCCGCAGATTACTGTGTTAACGCTCCATGCTGCATACCAGGCTTGCGAGAGTGAAGATAGTGTGTGCTGAATCAGCTGCCCCGTCTACAATGCAAGTGGCATCAGGGACGAATCGTCCACCCCTGTTCGTACACCACTCTCAGAATATCGGTACTGGTTATTGTGGCAAACCTGCCTATACAACCAGGACTAAGGGCCGTATCCAAAGACCCTGTTTGGGAGTTAAATCTTCCCAGCCACCATTAACAGCTTTCCCGGGGTGCCCCTGTTTCAGCACTTTCCCTTCATTTGAATGGAACCGAACAATATCTCCCTGGCGGCCGTTTGCATTAAGAAATCCACGAATTGTCCTCAGCGGAACTTAGCAGTGATCATCATGGAACTAAAATTGGCATGAGGACTTCGTGGGTTCCCGGTCACCCCAGCAGAACTTAGCTGCAAATCTTATGGAACTGTTTTCGGTATGAGGTGACTGTGCAGTTTCCGGACAAAAACTTTAACACAGTAGCGTTTTCCCTACCCTGCATGGATCTGAGGTCTATTTGGAGAACTTGGGCGCTCAGGTCAGGGCTATTTAAAGATGCATCATTTGTGGGGTTATTTTATGTTTTTATGATGTTATGGGGTATTTTTTTTTGTTTATTTTTTAAATTCTTTATTTTTTGTTGTGCATGGGAACAACGTCATACAATATACAATGAGTAAATAGCCAGTAGTTGGTCTGTCAGACAGATGAAGTGTACATATAAGACAGTAAATTTTTGTTATATACTAAAGACATTAAGAGCACGGTGCACATTTGAGCGGTCACCATATTATTAAAACTCTTACAAATTATATGCACTACAGTCAATAGAATATTCAATAACTGTAGGAACTAATAGGATTGAATAAAACAGTGTGCTCAGTTATTAAATCCTGCAGCCAGTTTAACGACTAGCATGTATAGCTGGAGTGAGTTATGATGCAGGGAACAAACTTAGATCATGGTGGTATCGCAGGTTTACCCCAAGGTAATCATATGAGCACATGTGGTTGTTTGAGTTACAGTTAACGCTTAAGGCCACTGGACCTCGGGGCGCACTATCGCTAATGCAAGGCTGCACACTAGGAATAGTGTTTGTCTAGGTATAAAATATAAGGAAACACAATAAACATAATTTAAAACCGATTGCAGAAAACTGAAAACATAAAAAGCAATGCAAAGGCATCTGGGTATGCAGCTGCTGCCGCTGCTGGAGCAAGACTCCGAATATAGGTGCAGTCCCAGGATCATCCAATCCATACCCTCTCAGTCTTGCTGGAGCAAGACTCGGAATATAGGTGCAGTCCCAGGATCATCCAGTCCATACCCTCTCAGATACCAAGGTTATCTTCCCTCTAGGGCAAGCAGGGAGTCTGGATGGTCTGTGCAGCTTTCTGCGGTTGCTCCTCCGCTTCAATGGTTGATGCTTGATGGGGAGGCCTTGAGTAGCTCTTGACCCGGGTAGACAAGCATCTTCGCGACTGGGAGCTTGCTTTGCACTGTCTCCTTGAGGAGGAACACTTCGTTCCGATGGCTTGTTGATGTGCGCAACCTTCCACTGCTCTGTCACAGAAGCTTGAGTACGCTCCTCTACCAAAAGCTTTGGAATATTGCATCCAGGTGCTACAAGGTGAGGTCAGTTGAGTGACATTGATGCGTTTGTAGGCCCTGTTTGTAGGACGATAGGGTCGCCGTCTTGATTACCTAGTGCTTAATTTCCATGTGGAGTACAGAGTAAATAAGGTTGTTAGCTCCGGTGTGTCCAGTGGGGACCAGGATATCCCCACCAGTCCAAGGGGGAGGTAGGAATATAGCTGAGCTAGACCTGGGTCTGAGAAGTGAGGAGATCAGCCGCATCTCCCCAGCTCCATCCCCAGTAGGCCGCAACAGAGAGACATGATCTCCGGTGGGGTAGAAGCACCGTTCGAGGTTCAGGATAGTCAGCAGGAATCCCCCCGACTTGGATAGTTCCCGTGCTTGGACGTAGCTGTTCTTTAACCGAGGGATATCACCTCAGATGTAGAAAAACTCTTAGGAGCTCAGGCTCGGCTCTTCATGGAAGCCTGGCTCCGCTCCCTGGGTATTTTAATTTTTTATATTTTTATGTGTGCCTCTATGTTCCTGGGAGATTAGCTTACCGATCTTTAACGCAGTTATCTCACCAGATTCCTGGGGGGGGTTTGTGGCGAAGACAATGGAGACCCCCTGCTGGGGTCTGTGTATAAATTGGCTGTACCTGTCCTATTAAAGTCAGTTCAGTTCACTCCCAGCATTAAGTCTCGGCTAATGTGTGGGGGGAAGGCTATATAGCGATAATCACTAACCGCTATACTCTCTGGAGGAGAACTCTGACCACAGGGAGCTGGATCAAGGACGTGGAAGGAAACGGCGAGACACCAGCCAAGCTGCGGCGGCTAGGGGCTGAAAGTGCTTATTGTGTCCCGGGGATAACTAGGGAGCGTGCTTGGCGGAGATACCCAGTCGGGGTACCAGGCGGTCCGCCACAGTTATCACAAAAGGCTGTGATACTGGTTGATCCCTAATATCTCTCTATATATATATATATCCATATATATATATATATATATATATATATATATATATATATATATATATATATATATATATATATATATATATATATATATATATATATTTGTGCTCGGAATTATAAATACGTAATGGATAGTAACTGTGAGCAAAGTTGGTTGTGGTGTGCCGAAACCAACGTACGAGTGGGCCTGTAAATAAAAGAGGGCCCACCAAGGAGAATGTAATTATAACAGGGTGTAGGTGGGTGGGGACAATCAGCTGAACGGCAGAGGTGAGTAGGGGCTGGGAGTTTAAGTAGGGGACTTACTCCTCCCACAAATTCAGGCCTCCACAAGTTCAGGCCTTTTAACTTGTGCTCGGAATTTAAATACGTAATGGATAGTAACTGTGAGCAAAGTTGGTTGTGGTGTGCCGAAACCAACGTACGAGTGGGCCTGTAAATAAAAGAGGGCAAAAAGATAAATTCGAGAAATACACACTTTATTGCATTTTTTACAAAACCAAGTTGCTGAAAGCTTGGCAAAGCTCTTTCTCCGGCTGTGGAATATATGCAGTATATATGGAGGATTTCCACCGCCCCAGTCTCTTGATGATATGGACCGGTGTGTTAGTGCTAGAGGCTGCTCCTATACGGAAGGAGTGCCTAGAGAATGCAATCGGGTTGTGTCTGAGCTTAGATAACAGAATTCTGATATGAACCATCAATTTTGCTGTGATTAACGGGTGCCCTTGTAGTGTTAAGAGCGGAGAGTCCAGTAGGTGACCGTGCAGAGTTGACCGTAGGTGGTCTAGTACTTTTACCGGACACCAGGCATTATCAGTAGGGAAGAGAGGAATTATAGTAGGGTGTAGTGACCGGTTGGTTTTAGTTGTAGGGATCGAAAGTTGGTAGTGATCCTCTATTTTAGTGAGGTGTGATATTTTAAGTCTTAGCTTCGTATCTCCTTGACAAATTACGGTGAACTCTCTAGGTCTGAGAAAACCGTAGAAAGCGAGATATAAAGCAGATTTGATCACCGTATTTGTGCCGATGTCGAATGGGGCTGTGTCAAGGAGATTGCTAAGTGACCTGAAGATAGGCCCATCTATAGGTAATCTAATGGTAGAGAGTGGAGGTGAAACCTTTGATATTCCTTTCAAAACCTTTTTGACGGGGTATGAAGACAGGAAAGGTGTGTTGTTAGGAAAAAAAGGTGAGGCTGTGGTGCTGGACCCCCGTGAGATATAGTTTAATGGTGTTGTGAGATAGTTTAAGGTGTAGGTGGAAAAAAGAGGCAAAAGCCACCATGGTTTGAATAGAGAAGTCACCTTGTAAACCGAACTCTGCTGTGAATTTATTAAATATATTAAGAGCCCTATTGTAAGTGATAGCCGTGTTTGGTGATAATGCTTGGTGAGTGAGTGCTCTAGCGTGGTTCAAGAGTGTGCTTAATCCAGGATTAGATCGTGGAACCGTGGTGTCCTGGATGGTTGTAGGTGAGCCGTTGGGAGTGCCTGAGAAAATGCCTGAAATTGAGAACGAGAAAGAGCGTCAGCGGCCGTGTTGTGAATACCTGGGATGTGAAAACAAACTAAGTGAAACTGGCCGGATGCTGCCAACCAGGTCAGCTTGCGAATCAGCCGCATGATGGTCAGGGAAGATGATCGCCCTTTGTTCACGATTTCGCAAGCTGCCGAGTTATCAGAGTAGCATTTGACTGCCTTGCCAGACCAGAGATGACCCCAGGTGTGTGCGGCCGCCACAATGGGATACATTTCAAATAGTGCTGAGGTCTCTCTGAATCCTGGCAAGGCATCCGTATCAGTGGGCCAATGGCCCCTGAACCAGTGGTTCCCAAAAATGGCTGCAAAACCGGTATTGGCTGCTGCGTCTGTGTGGATGATGGGTGAAGAGGTGGAGAGAGGGGGAATAAACATGGAGATTCCATTCCAGTCCTTCAAAAAACTTCCCCCACATAGCTAAGTCAGCCTTGGCGTGGGGGTCCAAAGAAACTGTGCCAGAGTCCGGAACTCCGTGCAGCAGGCAAAGGAGTCTGGATATGAAAGACCTTCCCTGCGGAATGATGCGCATCGCAAAGTTCAGGGATCCGAGAAGGGACTGAAGTTATTTTCTAGTGCAAACATCATTCCGCAGGAACAAGTCAACTCCCCTCTCAAACGTGACAGTTTGTCGTGGGGGAGGCTAGCTCTGAGGTTAACCGAGTCCAGTTCTATCCCCAGAAAGGTCAATTTAGTTGTGGGGCCTATAGTTTTGGCTGTGGACAAAGGGACTCCAAGTGTGGAAAATAGTGCAGTAGTGCTTCTGATTGCTGTGGGTGAAGGTGACCCTGGCTCTATTAGTAAAAAGTCGTCGAGGTAGTGGATAACGGAGTGACACCTGGTGACGTTCAGAAGCAGCCAGCATAGTGACTCTGCGAAAATGTCGAACAGTTTGGGGCTGCTTCGAGAACCAAAAGTGAGTCGTGTAGAGAAGTAATATTTCCCTCGCCATTTAACACCGTGTAAGTGCCAGAGTGAGGGGTGCATGGGTAGTAATTTAAACGCGTTTGTGATGTCCGTTTTGCTAAGCCAGGGTCGATTACCAGATGATATGATGGACTGTATGGCGACGTCGATGGTTACGTACTGAAGTGAGAAATCGTCTGCTGGAATGAGTGCGTTTATGCTTGGAACAAAAGAGGAGTGCGGTGCCGATAAATCAATAATTAGACGGGTTTTTTTTTGTTTGTTTGTTTTTTAGAATATTTGTGAATAGCAATACTGTGAAGAAATGACTATATTATTCGATATTTTGTTGCATAGTTCTTGTTTTTTGTGTACTTTTCATTCGGCAGATGGGACTGCCGAACCGAGACCACCCCTGGCTCACTTAACTTCAAAGCCGGCATCACTTTCACCCTCTATGTGTGCGGTCAGCGTTCGTACTGTCGAACGCCACGTGGCAGAGAAAACCGCGGCCATCTTTTTTTTCGCCAAACAAAGGCAGCGGGACTTGGTCGTCGAGTGTCTGGAACTAAAATCGGACACTCGACTTCCCAAACACCGGTCTCCATCATGCGAACGCTGGAACTAGTGATACCGATTAGCTAGGAGAGTGCTATTCGGTACAAATATGCACACGAATGAGGGGAACAATCGCTGCTAGGAGCCAGGGGAATTCATTCGGTACTTTTATGCATTTCTTCCCTTTTTCTGAAGTGACCGGCAAAACCACACGAACCTCTGGAACTATTTTGGGCAGTCCGCCCCCAGTGGACCGGTCACAAAGGACTTCCATACTTTTTGCGAACCCCTGAACCGATCCGGGTGAAATTTGGATATGTTGGTCACCCGGATCGGGGCTATCAGGGGATATAGTATTTGTGGGGATACCCCAGGTATAAAGGGGTGTTCCAGAAGTCGGGGAAAATGGTGAATTTTCAGCCTGGAGATAATTAGGTTGGCACTATATCAGACCTGATTATCTCCAGGACTAGGGGAGGGAACTGCCTGTTTGTATTAGGTGTGTTTTATATTTTTACTGTCCAGGATTGGATAAATATTACTCCTCCCTGTGGGATGTCCCCTTGCATGGGGACCTGCATAAAAAGCCATGTGTGTGAATAAACGTTAGTTCTGCTTGTATCCTGAATCTGGACTCTGACTGTTATTTTGGAATTCGTATGCTGTAACAAGGGAATTATCTTATGCAGCTGTTATATTCCGTAGGGATTTCGTTCCTGGGACTACCGAACCGGACTCTCGCTACCTTAGGCTCTGACCGTCCGGGAGGAAACTACCGAACTCGGTTTGGTTAAACTTGGTTTCCTTACAACTGGTGGCAAGCGGAGGGATTCGAATCCCGAATGGACATTGCAAACCAAGCAAGGGAATGAATGGCTCAGCAGTACCAGCTACTTAAAAGAACCACACTAAAGGATTTACTGGAAGCTCGAGGCAGAGTGGCAAGTAACAAGACAAAAGCCACGTTAATTGCAGAATTAATGCAGAGCGATAATACCAGCAACACAGAAATGGATCAAGAGGAAGAAAATGCGATGCAAAAGGACATCCGATGGATGCTCAGTCTGTTGGGACCCAACCCAGCTACAGAGGCGGTTCTGCAGGTCATGGCACAAGCCAGAGAATCGCAAAAAGAGCGAGAGGACCGGGACAGACCGTCACAGGGGGATTTACTACACTCCCCGGGAAGTACTGGGGAAATCCCAAAGAAGGTAAACTATGCAGCCTTTAAATCTTTCAATGACAATGAGATGGAAATTGACAGTTACTTGCAAGACTTTGAACGCCAATGTGCACTGGAGGGATTAGACTCCACGAAATGGGCTGCAGTCATTAGCTGTAAATTGTCAGGTAGAGCAGCCGAGGCGCTGCGAGCAGTACCTGAGGGGGATATACATAATTATGAAAAAATAAAAGACATTTTGTTGGCCAGATATGCTGTAACTCCGGAGGCATACCGGAAAAAGTTTAGAGATCTGAGAAAGACTGGGAGAGATTCCCATACGGAATGGGCGTTTCGGCTACAACGGGCGGCCCGCAATTGGATGAAGGGCTGCCAAGCAACCACCCTGGAGGATGCTTTGCAACTTATGTTACTGGAGCAATTTTTTAATCACGCTGCAGAGGACATAAAAGACTGGGTTAAAGATAGAAAACCAAAAACTGTGGAGGAAGCCGCCAGGTTAGCGGATGAGTATCAGGATAATAGGAGGAAGGAGCAAGGGGTGAGCAGACCACCTTTTAAGCCTAACTACCAGGCTCCAACAACCCCTACCCCTCCTAGACCCGCCATGAGTAACCCTTCACCGAACCCAGCAAACACACCACGTCCCCCTGCAGTGTGTCATTATTGCAAACAACCAGGGCATTACAAGAATCAGTGCCCTCGCTTAAACCGGGGAAGCTGGGAAAGGCAACCCCCACAACAACCCAGGGCAGCTGCTCATTGTGTGCAACAGGAAGGCACAACCGGTGTTCCTAACCAAGAAGAACAGTGGAGTGTATTGCACGAGGTCAACCCAGTTCAAGCTGGGGGTGACAACCGGGACCACCACCGCCAATGGATTACCGTAGATGGCGTGGGGGCCCGGGCTCTGAGAGACTCTGGGGCTACTTTGACTGTGGTGCAACCTCACACGATCAGAGCGCAAGCTCGCACCGGACGCACAGTCGCTGTGAGGGTGGCTGGGGGCGCTATTCACAAACTGCCCACCGCTAATATCCTTGTTGATTGGGGTTCCGGGTCGAAACAGCTGGAGGTGGGGATTATGCAAGAACTACCCGCCGAGGTTTTGTTGGGGAATGATGTAGGATGCTTGACCTCCCAACTGGCCCGAGACCCCCCTGCTGAGGCATACCCAGTTACCACCCGAGCTCAAGCCAGACTGGAAGCTCCGCTGCACTCTGAGGAAAACCAGGTAAGAGTCGAAATACCCCCCTTACCCGATCCTACCTTCCCTTTCTGGGATACCCCCCAGGGGTTTGAACAAGAGCAGCGTACCGACCCCACATTAGAGGGTTATAGGAAGGCAGCGGCCGTTACCCCAGGGAACAACCCGCACGAAAAGTTTGAGTGGTATAAGGGGTTACTATATAGAGTGACCGAGGGGGTGGGACAGGGGGCCACCCAGGTCATCAAAAGACAATTAATTGTACCCCGTAAATTCCGGGCTGAGTTGTTAAAACTCAGTCATGACATTCCCCTAGCAGGACATTTAGGGGTTAAAAAGACAAGAGACAGGTTAACCCAAACCTTCTTCTGGCCCAGGGTCACCCAGGACCTCAAGTATTATTGCAGGACGTGCGACGTCTGCCAAAGGGTGGGAAAAAGGGGAGATCTTCGGAAGGCCAAACTTCACCCATTGCCCATTATAGAGCAGCCCTTTCACCGAGTAGCGGTAGATTTAATAGGACCCCTCAGCCGACCCAGCCAGTCGGGCAAAAAGTTCATACTAACCGTGGTCGACTACGCCACTAGGTACCCGGAGGCAGTCGCCCTCACCAATATAGAGGCCGAGACCGTGGCCGAAGCCCTTATTCAGATTTTCACCCGAGTAGGTTTCCCACAAGAGATCCTATCCGATCGGGGAACTCAGTTCACGGCTACCCTGACACAACAATTGTGGCAGAGCTGTGGAGTGAAACCCCTGTTCAGCGCCCCGTACCATCCCCAGACTAACGGGCTCTGTGAACGTTTCAATGGCACTCTAAAACAGATGCTAAAAACCTTTACGGAGTCCCACAAAAACTGGGAAAAATTCCTCCCCCACCTTCTGTTTGCCTACCGTGAGGTGCCCCAGGCCTCCACTGGGTTTTCCCCCTTCGAACTCCTGTATGGGAGAAAAGTTCGGGGCCCACTGGAGCTCGTACGGGAGCACTGGGAGGGCAATACAGACGAGGGGGGAGTCCCTATCGTCCAGTATGTTCTGGAGTTCCGGGACCGTCTGCGGGCGCTCACCGCATCGGTTCGGGAGAACCTGCAGACGGCCCAGGAGGACCAGAGGAAATGGTACGATAGGGGAGCCGAAGATAGAGTACTAGAATTGGGGCAGAAGGTGTTAGCTTTGAGGCCAGTTAAAAAGGATAAGCTACAAGCCGCATGGCAGGGACCATTTAAGGTAGTAGAACGGGTTAGCGAGACCACCTACATCGTGAGCAAATGCTCAGATGAAAGGCTGACCAAAGCCTTCCATGTGAATATGCTCAAACCATACTTTGAGAGAACAGAGGATGTGGGCGCCGTGTGTGCGCCCGCCACAGAAGATAGTGAGGGACTACCCCTTCCCGATTTACTAGACACCGCTCCCTGTACCATTGACCAAGTAAGCTTGGGTCAAAATTTAAACCCCCTGGAGAAAGGTGAGGCCACGCAACTGCTGCAAAGATATCAAGAGATGTTTTCAGCCACCCCAGGCTATACCTCCGCTGCGGTACACCGCGTGGAAACCCAGGGAGAGACGCCACTGCGGCAACAACCCTATCGGATCCCGGAAGCAGTGCGTGAGAGTATGCTCACCGAGTTAAGGGATATGTTACAGTTAGGGGTAATAGAACCCTCGCAAAGTCCTTGGGCCTCCCCGGTAGTCCTAGTACCGAAGCGCGACGGTACCACGCGCTTCTGTGTAGACTATCGGAGGCTTAACGATCGTACCATAACAGACGCCTACCCCATGCCCAGAATAGATGAGCTCTTAGACCGTATGGCGGGGGGGAACTACTTGACTACCCTGGACCTGTGCAAAGGTTATTGGCAGATCCCCTTGGAGCCTGCGGCCATCCCCAAGTCGGCATTCGTCACCCCTTTCGGGCTATACCAATTCAAGGTTATGCCCTTTGGGATGAAGAATGCCCCGGCTACCTTTCAGAGGATGGCCGATAGGCTCCTGGAGGGGTTTCAGGACTTCGCATGCGCGTATCTAGACGATATTGCCGTCTACAGCCGCACATGGGGAGACCATCTGGGCCATGTGTCCAGGGTACTCCAACGAATCCACCTCGCCGGGCTCACGTTAAAACCCGACAAATGTCACGTAGGTCTGGCCGAGGTACAGTATCTCGGCCACAGGGTGGGCACCGGTAGACAGCGACCAGAGCCAGCGAAGGTAGAGGCCATAGCGAACTGGCCCCAACCTAGGACCAAAACCCAGGTACTAGCTTTCTTAGGGACGGCCGGTTATTATAGAAAGTTTGTCCCAGAGTACAGCGCCCTGGCCAAACCCCTCACCGACCTTACCAAAAAGGCCCTCCCCAAACAGGTTTCCTGGACCCCAGAGTGCACGGACGCTTTCCAGAAGCTTAAAGCGGCATTGAGTGAGGCTCCTGTGTTGGCAGCACCTGACTACACTAAACAATTTCTTGTACACACAGATGCCTCCATGTTCGGACTGGGAGCCGTGCTAAGCCAAGTGGGCACAGACGGCATGGACCACCCGGTGGCATACCTCAGCCGTAAACTGTTACCCCGAGAGGTCAGCTATGCCACCGTAGAAAAAGAATGCTTGGCCCTCGTGTGGGCACTCAAGAAGCTCCAGCCCTATTTGTATGGGCGGGCATTTACCCTTATGACGGACCACAACCCCCTGGTATGGCTTAACCGGGTAGCTGGAGACAATCCCAGGCTATTACGGTGGAGCCTAGCCCTTCAACCTTATAATTTTACTATGCAGTACCGGCCTGGAAAACAAAATGGTAATGCGGATGGCCTGTCACGCCAGACCGAACTGGACTCCTAAACCGCTACTTTTCTCGGACATCCCCAAGCCAACCCGACAGGGTCTAGGCGGGTATGCCGACCTATGGACTTATAGGGGAGCAGTGTGAAGAAATGACTATATTATTCGATATTTTGTTGCATAGTTCTTGTTTTTTGTGTACTTTTCATTCGGCAGATGGGACTGCCGAACCGAGACCACCCCTGGCTCACTTAACTTCAAAGCCGGCATCACTTTCACCCTCTATGTGTGCGGTCAGCGTTCGTACTGTCGAACGCCACGTGGCAGAGAAAACCGCGGCCATCTTTTTTTTCGCCAAACAAAGGCAGCGGGACTTGGTCGTCGAGTGTCTGGAACTAAAATCGGACACTCGACTTCCCAAACACCGGTCTCCATCATGCGAACGCTGGAACTAGTGATACCGATTAGCTAGGAGAGCGCTATTCGGTACAAATATGCACACGAATGAGGGGAACAATCGCTGCTAGGAGCCAGGGGAATTCATTCGGTACTTTTATGCATTTCTTCCCTTTTTCTGAAGTGACCGGCAAAACCACACGAACCTCTGGAACTATTTTGGGCAGTCCGCCCCCAGTGGACCGGTCACAAAGGACTTCCATACTTTTTGCGAACCCCTGAACCGATCCGGGTGAAATTTGGATATGTTGGTCACCCGGATCGGGGCTATCAGGGGATATAGTATTTGTGGGGATACCCCAGGTATAAAGGGGTGTTCCAGAAGTCGGGGAAAATGGTGAATTTTCAGCCTGGAGATAATTAGGTTGGCACTATATCAGACCTGATTATCTCCAGGACTAGGGGAGGGAACTGCCTGTTTGTATTAGGTGTGTTTTATATTTTTACTGTCCAGGATTGGATAAATATTACTCCTCCCTGTGGGATGTCCCCTTGCATGGGGACCTGCATAAAAAGCCATGTGTGTGAATAAACGTTAGTTCTGCTTGTATCCTGAATCTGGACTCTGACTGTTATTTTGGAATTCGTATGCTGTAACAAGGGAATTATCTTATGCAGCTGTTATATTCCGTAGGGATTTCGTTCCTGGGACTACCGAACCGGACTCTCGCTACCTTAGGCTCTGACCGTCCGGGAGGAAACTACCGAACTCGGTTTGGTTAAACTTGGTTTCCTTACAAATACCAATGGGGTTAGTGCGCCAGGAGGAGAATGGTGAAGAGGTGAAGGGGCCGATCATGAAACCGTTGGTGATTTCAGAGGCAATGAGAATGTCTAAACGTGCTGACTGGAGATTAGGGCATTCTAGTGTACCTGGGGGAATGGCTACAATACCCGTGAGAAACCATTTAGTGAACCCTGTGGTGAGATAATCCACCAGATGATTAAGCCTGGGATCCCTTGTCTTGAGCACCACAGAGATATCATGTGAGGCTATGAGCAAGGACACCAGACACACATCCTTCCCGTCTAGGATATCTTTCCTGATAGAGTCAGGGACGGAGTGTGCTGGTGACTCAAATGGTGTAATGGCTGTGCCCGGTGCTGGAGGAGGGAGTATAGGAGGGCATGTTGGTATAGTAGGTACAGCCGTGAAAGCGACTGGGACTACCGTGGTAGTACCTGGGGAGGAGATGGCGCTTTCCACCTTAGATAGCCTGCTATTGAGGGTCTGTAGATTGGCCAAGATCTCTGCCAGGGTATCCTGGGTGGCGTGCTGTTGCTTGGTGGTTGTCCTTGAGAGCTAGTCCCTGGCCTGGGCTCGGGGGCTTGGTGAGTAAGTAGCCTATAAAGTTCAGCCTTCCTAGCTGTGGCCGGAAAGGGGATTCCCCTGAGCCTAAGCTCGGCCGTAATTTTGGGAATAGTCCATGCTCTCAAGGACCTGGGGGTTGAAAGAGTGAGTGATTCGCCTGGAGACCCGGGTCTGGTAGGCGTGAATGGAGTTTCTTCTGTCAATTCTTTGGTTGGAATAGGTTCTTGGGACATTCTAAAAGGAATGATTATGTGAAAGATATATTAGAAGGGGCGTAAGGTAAGTAGGCGGGGTATATGGGGTGGTGTATATGGAAGAACTGGACTGTAATGCTAGATGCCAAAGCGAAAAACTTAACTGTTGAATGTTTGGATAGGTGAGGCCCTGCTAATGCCAAGTGGCGGTGAGAGGCTCTACCTATGATTTGGCTTATGACGTAGTTGCCACAGACGTGGTGGCGGGATGTTGGCCTCTCGGTGACAGTAGAGAGAAATCAAAACGTGTGGCCGTGACAGGTGAGGCCCTGACTAGCGCCCTGTAGTAGGGCATGCGAGGCTTGTAACTATGATTTGGGCGTGGGGCCGTACCTCCGTGTTGAGGTGGGGGGGGATGGAAGGCCTCGCTGGGACGGGTTTTCTGAAAAGGTTGCGCTAAGGCATTAGCCTAGACCCTGTAGCCAGTTCGATTGTATATTTAAGGATAAGGTGAGAGGACTGGAATGTTGTGTAGATACTAACCTTGACTTCTTGCGAATGGTATCTGGAACCTTCTGGTGGTAATAAGTGTGGTAAGTCTCGTCTTATGCTGTCCTTGAGGAAGAGTCCTGAGGCTTTAAGACAGATGTTGACGTATTTATGCGTATCGTGGTGGCGTATGATTTGAATTGGGAGTAGGTTGTTTGTTAGGGGCGCAACGTGAGATCCTGCATTGAGGGATCTGGAAGGTTTAAGTGTGTGACTGGGCTGAAATAGATATTTGTGAGAAGGCTGGATGAGGCCTTGGGGTGACGATTGGACGTATTTGGGTATAGACGTAAGTACCTGAAGGTATGGCTGAGTACCGGGTCAGGTTTTGGTGTTTACCGGAGCCTGATGGCTGTATGACCGTATGTCTGAGTAGAAATAATAGTAAAGAATTAACGTACCGTGGGCGTAAGCCTGTGGAAAAGTAGTAATGAACTTGAGACCGTGATAGGTTTTATATGAGGTGTAGTAACAAACGAGTTGTGAACTATACCTTGGTTTGACATAAAGAAATTACGTTATGCGAAACGGTTTAACTGTGTAGAACCGGGGGAAGCCTAGAATAATACTGGAGCTAAGGGTTAACCGAAGAAAAATTCCATAGTTAACGACAGGTGTGGAGGTAAGTAATAAAACCCAACATGTAAACATTTTAGGCCTATAGCTTTATAATGCAAAGTGATAAAATACAATACCTGTTCCTGTAATAAAAGACCTTGAAATAAACAACTTTAGCGCAGAAAAAGCGAGAAACCGATGCAGTCTGTAAAGCCAAAAATATGTGACGGCGTGATTATATGGAAAATGAATAGTACAGACGTTTATGTGCCGGATATTGTGTTTATAAACAGTATTTATTAGTATATGTGACAAAATGAAGTGTTTAATAGGTAAATGTGTGTTGTGGCAAGGTCAGAGAGGCTTTCCATGTTAGTAATAGATTGGAGTGCTCTCTATTCCCAGCATGATGGGGTTAATTGGTGGGAGTCACCCCTTGAATGTTATATACCAGGTGAATGTAATTAACCAGCACTAGGGTTTTAAAAGGTTAGCCTCTGAAGACATCAGAGAGTCTAACAGCTGGGAGAGAGGAGGCAGTTAAGCCTGAGACAAAGGTACTGTGTGAAACCTGCTTAAAGTGCTGTATTTCATTTTGTTTAAAACTGGGAACTAGATTAGCTGGCCAGTTGGATAGTTAGTAATACTGTTTAGTAAGTCTCCAAGTTGGAGTAGGATTTATTTTCTTTTTGTTTTATTTTGTGGGAGAGCACAACCTTGTATATATTGTGGAAAGTGACAATAAACTGCAGTACTATTTTATCCTGACTGTTGCATTTGAAGTTTGTGACGAGCCTGGCCATCCTGCCACAGTGTATAGAAACCGTACGTTTATGATAGACGTGGATATTTTAAAAAGTAGTGAAACAAATTAACTGGTTAACATAGAAAGAAAATCACAAGGCAGATTTTTAAACAAGCTAATTATATCCCCAAACTGACAAAAAAAAGGTATCAGTAGCAATATGACCGAACAGGGAATATACGTAAAGAAAAGTAGAATTCGTGAAATAGAACTTAGTGCATACTGTAGCCTATTTGAATAAGAACTAGCCGAATATGGATTTAGAGCAAGGTGTTTGTGTTTTAATCGTACGAAATAGATTGGTCCTGGGTGACCAAACGGAAATAAGAGAATGCCCGTAATAATATTACTGTGTATATAAATAATAATAGATTAGGTAGTTTCCGTACGAATATGTAAAAGCAGTGATAAAGTGCCGAGCGTTCGTCTGTTTTGGCGTGAACACTGAAATCGGTTAAAAAAGCGTGTATTTGTACGAATATGATAGAGGGAGCCTACCCCTACGTTTTTAGGCCCGAACGACGGGAAATAGCGGGGCGCTATTTCCTACGCCTAACTTACGTGAACGTGCCGGTCTCGTGACCGGAAACCGGGTACCTTGACCGGGAACCGAGTGGAAGGCCTCAAACGGACGGAGGACTGGTCAGGACGTCTGACTGCTGGAAACAGGAAAAAATTCTGGAGGGAAGCTGGACAGGAAGTGCTGGTTGCTATGGGGACAAAACAATCAGCTGAACGGAAGAGGTGAGTAGGGGCTGGGAGTTTAAGTAGGGGACTTACTCCTCCCACAAATTCAGGCCTTTTAACATATATATATATATATATATATATATCCATATATATATATATAGAGAGAGAGAGAGGGAGACCTGTAATATGCTTACATGCATATATATATATGTAGTAAGGCCGTTTGGCCTGTATTTGTGGGAGGGGATTAAGTTAACTCACTCCCTTATATAAGCTACACCACTTACCTGACTCCTTACCGATCAAGGTCAGCGTCTGAATGCACTTCTGGTTCATCCAGTCGCCATTTTGGAATACTTCTATCTTCTCACGAGGTCTTCCACGCCAAAACTGTGTCCTGGAACCCAGCAGCAAGGTTTCCGTCCAACCAGCTTCTAATCTTCTGTTCATCGCCACAGATTACATCCTAGGCACGCGCATACCGTAAGTTGACCTACCCATTCCGCCAGGCTACAGTCCCACGGCGTCGGTAACGGGCCAGGTCCACACTTTACGGCTGAAACTATTTAAAACCCCATTCCCGGTCCGGGCATACAAAAACGGTTAAGTAAATGCTTCCTTCACCCCCATTTTCGGGCTCACAGTAAACATACTGGGTTTAAGAGAAACTACTGCTATATCTCTGTTTCTTGCAATCTACACCACGGCATCTAGGTATCCCATGGGCAGGCACATACAAACTACCCTCGTTCTTACCAAAACTCATGTTGCCCGACGGGCAGTAACAAACACCTGACAGCTAAATCACCACTTCACATAAATCAAGAAATCCAAGACACTAACTCAAAGTCACATAAATGTTTTTATTTCCCACATACCTTTTTAGCTAGTATATCAAATGCCATCACTCACTCACAGCGGCTGAAACTATTTCCACGCCGGAACTACATTCCCCATAATTCTTCCACACAACGGATCATATTCCAATTATGTACTTGATCTACATCAATGAGAAAAATCACTCCCACACTTTGTTGCATTACTTTACAAAGATACATTTTTTACATAACCTACAGTGCCACCTACAGGTTATTCCACATAATAGCATAAGGGTGCCACATACAGGTCATATAAGTAATTATAAATATTACTCATATTTTATCACATACCAATCCTGACACTAAGCTCATATTTTACATACGTCAGGAACATTCTCTCAAAGCACCACAGACGGGCTATATGGCACGATTGATCATCTTAGTCATTAATTAATTATGTCATACATGCTTACTCCAACTGCACTATGAATGTTACATCACATGCAGAATTTATAAAACTGATTATTGGGTTCAACGGCATATGATTATCCATGCGTAAAAAATATAACATGATCATATCACTTTTCCTGAATATATGGCATACATGCATCAGCATATTACAGGTCTGTACAAAAAGACCCCAGAACAAGTAACAATGATAAAAGTTATGAACACATATATAAGATATAAATAGCCAATCATTACGTAAAATACCACTTATCATAGCGATAGTTGAACTCTCGGACACCCTACAAACACCACCCCCACGGATCTCCCCGGGGCAAACAGATAAACATTAATAAGAATGATTCATGCATTGTATTTATTTTCATACATTTTCCATCTATTTAGTTGCAGGTATCTACTGCCACCTAAACGGATTGTCTAGAAATCTTTAATTATACTACCAGGTACGTACACCTGCTCACAGTATATCCAAATATTATCCCCAAATAATAGATAAAGTACTGGCCGTTAGGGTCATAGGGGCCAATAACGGTAATATCTCCTGCTCGGCGTTATGCTTCGGATTAGCGATCCTGCGAGGCCAACACCCCGCCTCATACTCGGAGGCATACACCCCTCGAGCCACTCGTGAGCTAGTCGCCTCGCATGTTTCATAGAGAGGGCCTCACCAGTCACTCCCTTCCCTTTTTCTGAGTAAAGTCACCGAGAGGCCATCAATCGGCCACCACGATCAGTGGCCATAAAAAATTCCATCGCGCCGACGCATAGATAGAGCCTCTAAAGCCACTTGGCACTAGCAGGGCCTCACCAGCCACCAACTTAAGCATAATCGTTTCGCCTTACGGCATAGCTAGCAAGCCAGTACTAAAACACCCGGTTCAAATAATAATTTTACCTTTTATTTTAGTTAAACATGTCTCATGCAAGTGGTGAAGAGCTATCGCTACCTAGTACCCCAGCTAGGGGCGAGACACCTTCTCACAGGGGAGATATGACCAGTCCAGCGTCAATCAGATCCTGGACAATACCACGCATTACCACCGAGTTAAGGAGACGTCAAATTCCCTACCCTGCTACGGCAAGGAAAGCGGAATTATTCAGACTCCTAAGCATGACAACAAACAACACGGAAGCATGCTCCATGGGCAATGTCAACGACAGACTGGCTAACCTCGAGGCAGTGACCACAGCCCTCACCAAGTGAGGCCTTCCCGACACCGCTCAAACAACACCAGTCGAACCACGGGCTACGGGTAACGTTAACTCATCAGATACCCATGACGTTGATCCCGCACACACTATCCCAGCCCACATCAAGAAAGACATCCTGGAGGGCAAAGATGTCAACCTAGCATCCTTACTAATTGCCTCCCAGGATGTGGTAGAAAACAAGACTTACATGTATGATGAGGTATCGGTGGTGGTCAGATCTAAAGACTCCAGGTTGAACCGTAAACTGACCATCCCGGAATTTGTCTTAGCCTTTGGTATTTTCAGAGATGTAATGTGTGAAGTGTACCCTAATAGAAGAGAGGAATTTGACCGTTACATGCACAAGCTGGTGGACCTTGGTAACAAATATGGTGGGTCGGCTTTTTACGATTACCACAGGTCATTCTCCACCAAAGTGGCTGGCGCTCTTTCACAGTATGGTACCCGTATCAATTGGAGCAGATTAGACACAGAAATTTTCTGCAGACACTTCGCAGGGCTAAAAACACCAGCTTGTGTATCATGCTCTACTACACACACCACAATTTTTTGTTCTAGCACGGCAGACGACCACAGTCAAGCTCCCAGCACTAGGTACGCTGCTAGAACAGGGAAGAACGCCAGAGACAAACTTGGCCGTCCCATCATTTTCTTCGGCAAATCACAGATTTGCAATAATTTTAACGGTGGCACATGTAGTTTCAGTGCTTGTAGATTGTTGCATATTTGCTAAATCCATGTGCCCTAATAAAATGTACCCTAAACCATACCTAGCGTCTGTTAACATTGATGTTCTAGCAGCACTACTAACCAATCACCCATCCAGACATCTGGTAAACTTTCTTATCACGGGATTCAATGAAGGATTCCACACAGGCATCATACATATGCCCACTGGCCAACTAGAATGCCCAAATTTACAGTCTGCAAACCAGAACTCAACAGCAGTAAATACCCTAATAGCACAAGAATTGGCAGAAGGGTTCGTGTTCGGACCATTCACAACCCCACCATTTACATCATGGCGTACAAACCCCATCGGGATTGTCACTGGTAAAACTTCCCTCAAACAAAGACTCATCATTGATCTTTCAGCCCCTCATACATCCGCTACCCCAAGTCTCAACTCCCTGATTCCCTCCGAAGAATTTTCCCTTCAATACGCCACCATTGATCACGCCATTACAGCCATCACACAAACTGGGGTTGGAGCTTGGTTAAGTAAAACGGACATTACAAATGCCTTCAAACTGCTACCAATCCACCCTACACTCTGGCACCTACATGGTATAAAATGGACAGACAAATACTATTTCTTCTCCCGCTTAACCTTTGGGTCAAAAAGTAGCCCAAAGATTTTTGACACTTTCACTGAAACACTTTGCTGGTTACTACTAAACATTTCAAGATGCCCCATAGTCATCCATTACCTCGACGATTTCCTGATGATAGAAGGGAACTCACTTCCGCCCAGAAGTCTCAAAGAAGCCATTAACCTATTCAACCACTTGGGTGTCCCAGTATCCCTCAAGAAAACTGAAGGTCCGGACACCATCATTACATTCCTGGGTATACAACTGGACTCAGCATCCATGCAAGCAAGCTTACCGCACGACAAAATTGTCAACATTATCAACAGCATAAGCCACTACATTTTCCTGGGTACTTGCAACCGCAAGGAACTCCAGTCCCTTATAGGTTCCTTAAACTTCGCCATGCGCATCATCCCTCAAGGAAGGGCTTTCATATCCAGACTGCTTTGTCTTTTTCCCCACTTTCAACACGAGAACCACAGACTGTCCATGGATCAACAAGCCACAGCAGACCTACAAATGTGGAGGAGGTTCTTGACCAGCTGGAATGGTAAAAGTTTGTTCCTCCCCGCATTATCAGACACGTCACCAACCATATGGTCAGACGCAGCATCCAACAAGGGTTTTGCAGCCATCTTTGGTAACAAATGGCTGTGGGGTAAGTGGCCTGAAGAAGTCCGTGACTTAGAAGGCTTTTTCACAACCTCAGCCCTCTTCGAAATCTACCCTATTGTAGCAGCTGCTGTGGCATGGGGGCATCAATGGTGAGGCTTGTCGGTTCGTTGCCACTCAGATAATCAAGTCACATGTCATATAATCAACAAAGGCCGGTCATCATCCCTTACAATCATGAGGTTTCTTAGAAGACTCACGTGGCTGGCAGCATGTCATAACTTCTACTTGGTTTGCTTTCATGTGCCAGGTATTAGTAACGTAGCAGCTGACAGCCTGTCTCGTTTTAAATTTCAGGACTTCCGACAAGCACACCCGTCAGCAGCTCAAGCAGCCACAGTCGCCCCTCCGTTCTCACAACTAATCATGGACTAGACATAATCATGAAACATAGCAGGGATCTAGCCACATTAGCACTATCACACAACACTCAAACTACATATAACAGAGCCTTCACACTATTTAACAGATTTCTCGCCGATCACAACATATCACAACCATTCGTCATGACATCTATTATAGCTTTCGCTTCCTTTTGCCACCTTAAATTACACTTATCATATAACACAATTAAGTTATATCTGACAGGCATACAACATCACATACTAACCCTAAGACCTAACACTCACAGTTTCATGGCATCATACCAGGTAAAGAATATACTCAGAGGGGGGGGGGGGCGGGGCCGGACCGCCGAGCTGGACGGTCGCAAGCCTGAGCAGCTCCTGCAAATCACTGAAAGTCACCCTCTAAAACCAAATTTCATCGCCTAAAATCAGACCGTCAGAGCAGTTACCCGAGGCTGAGAGACTGCTGGACCCGGGGAGAGGCTGGCTCACTGTGCTTCAGTCCCCCGGGGGGAGAGAAACATGTTGCCCCAACCAGGGCCTTCTCCTGCGGTGAGTGGGGCAGACGGCCGCTGCCCCACTATCCTGCGCCACGGAACCCAGCCACGAGTGCAGATCAGAGCGGGTCCGGCTCCGTTTCCCCCCCCTCTGGACCGGGGGGGTGATCCCGGTCCTCACTCTGTGGCACTGACCACGACACGGCAACTGAGGCCAGGGAGCCCGCCCTCCACACTTAAAATGGCGGACGACATGTGCACCGACGGCAAAGGGAAGATTTGCTCCTATCTCCCGCCCACAGCCAACAAGGCGGCTCAAACCTCCCGGCCGTGCAACACTGAGAGACGGCGAACCCAGCTCCAAACTTTGCAGCCGCGCAAAACAAATCTGAGCTACACAAGCGCAGGAAAGGAGCCTCACAGGTGGCGACCGCACCAGGATCAGCAACGCGAGGCCTGTCACTGCCACACACTGCCACAGCAGGCCCTACGACCACCACACCGGACGCCCTGGGGGCCCTGCTAGACGGCTTTTGGCCACCTCCTGGCCTCCCCCTCAGCAGACCGGGCCTAGGCATCCACTCACCAAGCGGGAGAGCCACGGACTGGCAGACCACCCCAATGCTGGACACTCCGGTAAACCCTACGGGCATAGGTTGAAAGGAGATGGGCCGTGAGTTATGTGGAGCTGGGGACATGTTTGCGCAGCTGGCCACTCTACGGGACATTGTAATGATCTGTGGACTAAAGCTCTGCCTGGGGCTCTGTCTCCTACATCCACCTCATATTAATGTTTAATTTAGCATGTCCCAACTTAGCAGATCCATGACCTCTCAGGCACAATCATATTTGTGCAACATTAGTTTTTGCTGGCTGCAACCTCTGTGTATTAAACCCTGTGCATTTACCTATAGGCCTATGCCACACTTACTTAAACTCAAGCGTGCATAACCTCAAGTGTAAGCTGTCCCTCTCAACTAGATTTCCCTTAACGTGTCTCAAAGTGTCCAGCATTGTGCTATATATATTACGCTATTCTGCCTTATTAAACATCCGTGTGTGAAGTACTTCTAGAAAAATGCAGCTTACCCTGTCAAGCTACTCACATTCATGTACAAGCGTGTTAACTAATTAATAGGTTGCTTTCTTTATTCATATTATATCTATATTTACAGATGTACCAATCTTGATTCTTTAAAAAAAAATGTGCACCAGTATTGCTTATATGCCACCACTGTTCAGCATAATGTAAAAATCTGTCTTGCTTTTACTGGTATGGCGAAGTGTGAATTCATGTAACTATCGTGCAAGTCAAAAATAAAGAATTTAAAAAAAAAAAAGAATATACTCAGAGGTATCCAAAAATCCGTACCTCCACGACCACCACAGCGATTACCTATAGACAATAAACTTTTCCAGTCACTATCCGACCTTTTAGATTCCAGACCTTTCCACTCTACCGCCAATTCAGTCATTAAAACAGCCATGTACACAGCCTTCTACGGGTTCCTGAGATAGATAGATGCCTGCTACACAAACACCTACAAAAACACGGCGACCACTACACACTCTCTTTACCCCAGTCAAAGACAAGCCAACATGCGCATCCAGTAGAGATCACATATTACCCTACCCTAAACAAATGGTGTCCAGTAGCAGCCTTAGACGCCTATCTTCGTAACACCACAGTACTACCATCACAACCTTTATTCAAACTCCAACACACAGTACTCACCACCACGGCATTTATGAGATACATACGATCCCTGCTAACAATGTTGGGGCTCATACCTTCTCACTACTCTGGTCACTCGTTTCGCATAGGAGCAGCCTCCACCGCATCCAGCGCAAACGTACCAGTACACGTCATCAAGTCTTTGGGACGTTGGAAGTCATCCGCCTATACTACATATATACCCAAACCAACCCAAGAACTAAGAAATGCATTTAAAGCCATATCTGGATAATTGTATATATTGTTGACTGTAATAAATATTTTGTTATTCACTTTTGCCCTCTTTATTTACAGGCCTACCGTATCGTCGGTATCGGCACACCACAACCGACTTGCTCTTTTATACTATTCCAGTCCTACTAAAGTCTCACTCCTTATATGATTACTTTGCCCTTACACAAGTAGTAAGGCCGTTTGGCCTGTATTTGTGGGAGGGGCTTAAGTTAACTCACTCCCCTATATAAGCTACACCACTTACCTGCAGGGCCGGACTGGCCCACCGGGATACCGGGAAATTTCCCGGTGGGCCGTCGGCACCTGGGGCCGGGGTGACCTGCGGCCGCAGGGAGAACTTGATTGGCGGCCGCAGGGGAAGCTCTTCTGGGCCGGCGGCCGGTGGGGGAGCAGGCTGTTCTGGGGGAGCAGGCTGTTCTGTCTCTGCTCCCCATCCCTCGCGCGCAGCTTAATGAGACCGGAGCCGGAATATGACGTCATATTCCGGCTCCGGTCTCTTTCTAGCCCGCGAGGGAGGGGGAGCAGAGACAGAACAGCCTGCTCCCCCAGAACAGCCTGCTCCCCCACCGGCCGCCGGCCCAGAAGAGCTTCCCCTGCGGCCGCCAATCAAGTTCTCCCTGCGGCCGCCAGCACAGCAGTCTGCCCACCCACAGGTACCAAAAAGTATGTATGTCAGTGTGTGTGTCTGTCATGCTGTGTGTGTGTGTGTCTGTCATGCTGTGTGTGTGTGTGTCTGTCATGCTGTGTGTGTGTGTGTCATGCTGTGTGTGTGTGTGTCTGTCATGCTGTGTGTGTATGTGTGTGTCTGTCATGCTGTGTGTGTGTGTCTGCCTGTCACTGTGTGTGTGTGTCTGCCTGTCATGCTGTGTGTGTCTGTCTGTCATGCTGTGTGTGTGTGTCTGTCATGCTGTGTGTGTGTGTGTCTCATGCTGTGTGTGTGTGTCTGTTTGTGTCATGGTGTGTGTCTGTGTCATGCTGTGTGTGTGTGTGTGTGTGTGTCAGTCGTGGTGTCTGTGTGTGTTTTTAAAAATAATGTTTTACTCACCTTTTTTTTTTTCCAACGTCGTGCTGGTCTCTGCCTCTATGACTGAGATTATCAAGCTTGATGATCTCAGCCAATCCGCACCGACACAGGAAGCGCCTCTAGTGACCGTCTGAGTGTCTGTCACTAGAGGTGTCACTAGGAAGCAATGTAAACACTGCCTTTTCTCTGCAAAGTCAGTGTTTACATTCAAAAGCCTGCAGGGACAGGCTATAGACACCAGAAACACTACATTAAGCTGTGTGTGTGTGCGCCTGCTAGTGAGCTTGCATGCTTGCGTGTGTGTGTGTGTGTGTGTGTGTGTGTGTGCCTGCTAGTGAGTGAGCTTGGGTTTTTATGTCAATGAGCTTATGTATATTAGTGAAATTGTTTGTCTATGAGGCTGTGTATCAATGAGCTTGTGTGTGTCAGTGAGATTGTCTGTGTCTGCATGTGAGTATGCTTACTGTATAATTAAATGTTTTACTCTGAAAGGACCAATATATTATATTAGAAAAAGCTATATATATATATATATATATATATATATATATATATATATATATATATATATATATATATATATATATATATATATATATATAACATAACTCTATTATCTGGGGTGGCAAGACATAGCCTTACATATTACATGCGACAATATATGGCGCAATGACTTATGGGGCTGGCATAGATTTTTTCCCCAGTCCGGCCCTGCTTACCTGACTCCTTACCGATCAAGGTCAGCGTCTGAATGCCCCTCCCACCCACTCCTCATACTTACACAACCTTATTACTTTTCTTCTTCTTTACTTTCTACTCCTTGGTGGGCCCTCTTTATTTACAGGCCTACCGTATCGTCGGTATCGGCACACCACAACCAACTTGCTCTTTTATACTATTCCAGTCCTACTAAAGTCTCACTCCTTATACGATTACTTTGCCCCTTACACAAATATATATATATATATATATATATATATATATATATATATATATATATACACAGTATAATGAAAAAAGGCTTGCACTCACGGTCTGTTATAGTAGTAAAATAATTCTTCTTTATTCCAACATCTTAAAACATAGTTGCTGTCATCAATGTTTCAGCCACTGCTTGTGGCTTTCATCAGGATCAATTCAGCACAAAAAATACATTTACAAATGTTTGCCTATATATAGCTAAACAGACTAATAATTCAATTGTTAAAAACACTCACCACCTGTGTTCCCGAGCGCCCGGCGTCTCTCCCATGACTGTGAGCATGTGCAAACACGCCGAAACTGGAAATGGCGTGTTTGCGTCATCTTTTGTTGCCGGGGTTACCCGAAATGTTTACAAGCTCCCCGGCAACGAGATGACGCTCCAAATCGCCAGGGCGATCAAATCCATAGACTTAAAAACATCACGATATACATATTAATCTACAGTTGCAGTAGCATAATAATACAGGGAAAGAGAGATCCGGTTCCATGATCTCGGCTGATATTCTCAACAATATAATGTAATCGCATATAATGTCTAACAGAGGATAATAGAACCAATTAGAATAAAATAAAAGTACACAACAATATCTGACTCATGTGTCACCCACTATACCGAAAAATTTATACAATAAAGTGCTTCCTATGACTAAACAAATTGATGTTGTTATATACCAAAACATATAAAAAATAAATACAAATGTATGTTACCTACACATGTGTATACAAAATAGCCTTGTGTATGAATGAAAGTGATTGCTGCAAACTATAAAGTGATACTAATTGCTGATATGTACAGTAAAGTGCTATGTGCAAATATATAGAAAAGTGACCAAAATTGCTGTTACATACAATAAAGTGTCTTATGTAATCTTAAAGTGATACTGATTGCTAATATGTACAATAAAGTGCTACATGCCATTTATATGGTAAAGTGATCCATAGTGTTTGTTATGTACATTAAAGTGCCTCATATATTGTATAAAGTGATACTAAGTGCTATATTACTATATACATCAAAGTGAACTTGTGTTATATCCATACCACAATATGCCAGAATAAAAATTTCAGGAATTTACCATATCGTGAACTTGCCTATATAATTTTACTCCCAATACATCATTTGGCTCTGAAAGGTTGATTTTCCCTGGTCTCTATACCCTCTAGCTTATTTGTACTATACAATACATTCATGGCTTTCTTATTTAAGTACCATAATCCTATACTAAAATTCTTAGTTTATACGCATAGATTAACATATGTGTACTAAGCTGAGTTTCTAACTAGGGGCTGTGTACCAAGTCGTTTGTCCCTTTACAATATGTATAAATTATCTAAATCCCTGCATAATGCTGCAAATGTAGATACCAATACTGTTAAAATATAACTCCACTCAAGAGAACTCCAAGACTCTGCTAAATAATTCACAAAAATGGGGCATATGATAACATCTCATTTAAGCCCTGGGGTGCAACTGTACCCAGTTCATGAATCCAGAATGATTCCCTGCGTAACAACATGTTTCCTCTATTGCCGCCTCTTCTTGGTAGCGGGATGTGGTCGATTGCTACAAATTTCAGTGTAGTCAAAGAATGTTTGAACTCCAAGAAATGCTTGGCCACAGGTTTATCTGTGACTCCATCCCTAAAGGCAGTTCTGATGTTAGACCTGTGTCCTCTGATTCGTTCACAAAGTTGTGTCTCCGTTTTGCCAATGTAGCACAAGCCACAGGGGCACGATAATTTGTATATAACAAACATTGATTTGCAAGTAATTGTATATTTTATCTTATAGATCTTGTTATTGTGTGGATGAGTAAACGTGCGTGCTGGCACCATATGCCAACACGTTACGCATCCCAGGCATCGGACACTTCCTCTAACACTATGGATCACTTTACCATATAAATGGCATGTAGCACTTTATTGTACATATTAGCAATCAGTATCACTTTAAGATTACATAAGACACTTTATTGTATATAACAGCAATTTGGTCACTTTTCTATATATTTGCACATAGCACTTTACTGTACATATCAGCAATTAGTATCACTTTATAGTTTGCAGCAATCACTTTCATTCATACACAAGGCTATTTTGTATACACATGTGTAGATAACATACATTTGTATTTATTTTTTATATGTTTTGGTATATAACAACATCAATTTGTTTAGTCATAGGAAGCACTTTATTGTATACATTTTTCAGTATAGTGGGTGACACGTGAGTCAGATATTGTTGTGTACTTTTATTTTATTCTAATTGGTTCTATTATCCTCTGTTGGACATTATATGCGATTACATTATATTGTTCGGAATATCAGCCGAGATCATGGAACCGGATCTCTCTTTCCCTGTATTATTATGCTACTGCAACTGTAGATTAATATGTATATCGTGATGTTTTTTAGTCTATGGATTTGATCACTGTGTCAGCGCCCTGGCGATTTGGAGCGTCATCTCGTTGCCGGGGAGCTTGTAAACATTTCGGGTAACCCCGGCAACGAAAGATGACGCGAACACGCCATTTCCGGTTTCGGCGTGTTCGCACATGCGCACAGTCATGGGAGAGACGCTGGGCGCTCGGGAACACAGGTGGTGAGTGTTTTTAACAATTTAATTATTAGTCTGTTTAGCTATATATAGGCAAACATTTGTAAATGTATTTTTTGTGCTGAATTGATCCTGATGAAAGCCACAAGCAGTGGCTGAAACGTTGATGACAGCAACTATGTTTTAAGATGTTGGAATAAAGAAGAATTATTTTACTACTATAACAGTCCATGAGTGCAAGCCTTTTTTCATTATATTGTATAAGTCTTTTGGCTATGGCTGTAATGCACCACAAGTGTGTGTGCTGGGTACCATTGGAAGCAATATAAAAGGAAGCTGACTGGTAGCCAAATTCCTAACCCATGCACCTACAGAGTGTATATCACTTAATACTGCCACTTTGAGAGCAGTGGAAACAGGTTGATTTAAATCAGAGAGGAACTTTTCTCACTATGGATCAAACAGATGATTTTATGCTACAAGCAGGGGGTTATGCTGAGCAAGCAGAAACCCATTATTTTACTCAAGAAGAAGCCCAAGCTATTCTCTGGGTTCAATCCAGTGCTGAATTCCCATGCAATATAACTACTAAAGATTTGTATTTCCAACTCTTAAAGCTGCAGAGAAAGCGAATCGATTTGGATTTGCACGGATTGTTCCTCTCCGACTATTACAAAGTGAAAAGGATCCCTAGGGGTTTTCGTATTATGAACATACCTACAATTGGTAGACTGAAAGCCAAGGTATGTCGAGACTGGATAGGAGTACTGAATAAAGCATCATTAGATCTCATGCTTATTATAATCCAGGATGTGAAAGCTGAAATGGAGGTTGTCACACGGAAAATATTGGAGATTGAGACAGAGCATGCAGTACTATTGGCCACTCTGGAAGGTATGAAGATGCTTGATAAACTGAAGGAGGAAATGCTCAAATATAAAAACGATTTGATTAAATTCAAGAAACAGAAATTTGATTATGTACATCAAGACTACACGGAGAACCGTGTCTATAAGTGGTTAAGTGGGGCGAATCAACAAAGACCGAGAAGGTTCCGGAAGAAAGTTGTGCGACCTAAAATGTACACTGTGGATGTCACATCAGGGTGTCAGGGTACCTGTGGTCTCTACCTCTGAAAGAGGTAGAGACTTAGCTGTTCCTCCATCCAGACGGCCTGATGGCTCCCTTCTCCACGGTCTATCCGGTCATGCAAGGCCGGCCGCGAGGGAGTGACTGCCTTTTACAGCATCTAGGCAGGAAGTTGTCATCAGGACACTCCTCCGGAACGACCTGTCACTCAATTGCTGCAGGACCAATCAGGACGCCTCGGAGGCGTGGTTACTGCTCTGAACAGGGTATTTAACAGAGCTTCTTTCATTAGCTCATTGCCCTGTCGTGGTTCTAGCTTGTTCTAGTCACTCAGTGCTTGTGTATTCTATTATCCCTTTTGGTTTTGACCCGGCTTGTTTACCTTACTCTGCTTATCTCTGTTACCCTTGATTCGGCTTGTCTCTTGCTTACCTGTCTTCTGTTACCCTCGACCTCGGCTTGTCTTTGACCATTCTATACTGTACTACTTACGTTAGTCCGGCCATTCTAAGGTCCGGTATACGTATCTGGCTACTGTTTGTACTCTGCGTGTTGGATCCCTGTCCCGATCCTGACATTACGACAGGGCAAATGGATCCTGCAAGTACAAACAGTCAGCTGGCTTCTCCTGATCCTAGGTTTGAAGCCATGGATCACAGAATGGATCAGATGGCGCTTGCGCTACAGGCTCTATTATCTCGTGCCAATAACCCACCAGAGGAGATACGTAATACCCCTGTTTCTCCTGTCGGTTCAGGTCTAGAGGTAGCCACAGTGGGTGCTTCTTCTCGCATTACCCCCCCAGTACGCTATGGTGGGGCTCCTGAGAAGTGTCGTGGTTTCTTAAACCAAATTAGTATCCACTTTGAATTGCAACCTCGCTCTTATCCTACAGATAGGGCAAAGGTAGGATTTATTATCACCCTACTTATTGAGAAACCATTATGGGAGAACGATAACCCATTAGTTTATAACTATAACGCCTTTGTAGCTGCTTTTAGAAGAACATTTGACCCTCCAGGTAGAAAGGTTAATGCAGCCAGATTACTGTTGCGTCTGAAACAGGAGAACCGAACACTGGTGGATTATGCACTAGAGTTCAGGTCTCTGGCGTCAGAGGTCAAGTGGAATGAGCAGGCGTATATGGATGTATTTTTGAATGGCTTATCTGAAGTAATCCTTGATGAGGTTGCTACCAGAGAACTCCCCGAGAATTTAGAGGATTTAATTTCGTTCATCTCTCGTATAGATGAACGTTTAAGAGAGAGACAGAACACTCGAGAGAGGAACCGGAGACCTTCTTTTAGGTTAGCCCCCGCTTTTCCAAGTCCTGACTCCACGGTATCTTTGCTTCCTGAACCTATGCAGATAGGGTATACCCGCCTCTCTGAGGAGGAAAGACAGTACAGGAGAAGAGAGGGTTTGTGTATGTATTGTGGAGCTAAGGGTCATTTACTCTCGAACTGTTCTAACCGCCCGGGAAACGCTCGCACCTAAGTCTCTCTAGAGGACAGGCCTTGGGTGTTTCTATATTGTCCTCTACTCCTAATTATAAAGATCACAGGCTTCTGCTACCAGTTTCCTTAACTTGCGGGAGGGAAGTAGTAAGGGCTATGGCTTTGATAGATTCCGGTGCTGCTGAGAATTTTATCGACCAAGCCTTTGCTAGTAAAAACAATTTCCCATCCCAGCTAAGGGAGACACCCTTGGCCGTTGAGGCCATAGATGGTAGACCACTACTAGACTCTGTTATCTTTCGTGAGACCATACCCATTGATTTAAATGTTGGTATCCTACACGTAGAGAAGTTCTCTCTTCTGCTCATTTCGTCTCCTTCCGTTCCCATAGTTCTGGGGTATCCATGGTTGAAAGAACATAACCCTATTATCGATTGGGAGTTAGGGGAGATACTCTCGTGGGGCCAGGACTGCCAGGATCGGTGTTTGTGCAAGGTTTCTCCATTAGCTAATATTAACATACAGGAGAATCCTACTCAGTCCACAGAAAGACAAATACCAGACCTTTACCTAGACTTAAGGGCAGTGTTTGACAAGAAGAATGCCGATTCTTTGCCGCCACACAGGTCATTTGACTGTAAAATTAAGCTTCTACCCGGGACTATGCCTCCGAGGGGCCATGTATATCCTTTGTCTGTTCAGGAAAACTCGGTTCTAGAAGAGTATATTCAGGAGAATTTAGAAAAGGGATTCATCAGGAGGTCTTCTTCTCCGGCCGGGGCGGGGTTCTTTTTCATTAAGAAGAAGGATGGCACGCTGAGACCTTGTATCGATTACCGAGGCTTGAATAAAATAACTGTCAGAAATGCCTATCCTATCCCACTGATTACCGAGTTATTTGATCGTCTTAAGGGCTCCAAAATCTTCACCAAGTTAGATCTCAGAGGGGCTTACAATTTGGTGAGAATCCAGCAAGGTCACGAGTGGATGACGGCATTCAATACCCGGTATGGCCATTACGAATACACTGTTATGCCATTTGGACTATGCAATGCTCCTGCAGTATTTCAGGATTTGATTAATGAGGTACTTAGGGAGTTTCAGCATGATTGTGTTATTGTTTACCTGGATGACATACTAATACACTCTAAGGAGATTGAGACTCACCATAGACAGGTCAGAAAGGTGTTACACAAACTTCTGCAACATGGTCTATACTGCAAATTGGAGAAGTGCAGTTTTGATCAGTCTCAGGTAGACTTTCTTGGGTACGTGATTTCTGGGGAAGGTTTTCAAATGGATCCTGGTAAACTCCAATCTATTTTAGACTGGCCTTTGCCCAAAGGACTCAAGGCTATCCAAAGGTTTATTGGTTTTTCCAACTACTATAGGCGCTTCATTAAGGGTTACTCCTCTATCATTGCGCCTATTACCAATATGACCAAACAAGGGGCTGATACTAGGTTCTGGTCTGAGGAAGCTCTTGGTGCTTTTAAGACTCTCAAGGAACTTTTTGCCTCAGCTCCCATTCTAGTTCATCCTGATACGACTCTGCCTTTCTTGCTCGAGGTCGATGCTTCTGAGACAGGAGTTGGGGCTGTTCTGTCTCAAAGGTTAGGGGTGGATAAACCGTTACACCCTTGTGGTTTCTTCTCTAAAAAATTTTCTGGGCCTGAGAGCAGATATGACATCGGGGAGAGGGAACTGTTAGCGGTCATTAAGGCTTTAAAGGAGTGGAGACATTTACTGGAAGGGACACTACACCCTGTTACTATTCTAACGGATCATAAGAACTTGTCTTATATTGGGGAGGCTAAGCGCTTGTCCGCCAGGCAGGCTCGCTGGGCCTTGTTCCTCACTCACTTTAATTATGTACTTACGTATAGACCTGGTTCTAAGAACTCTAAAGCCGATGCTTTGTCTCGTCAATATGAACCATCCACTATAACTGAACCACTTCTGTCCTCCATAGTTCCTAAGGGGAATATCATCGCGAACACGACTCTCAGGATTCACTCTCCATTGCATTCTGAGATCATGAAGTTTCAGCATTTGGCACCCAAACAGACCCCTGGGGATCGACACTTCGTTCCTGCCGCTCTCCAACTGGAGGTGCTACGCTGTCTCCATAACAGCAATGTGGCTGGGCATCCTGGCATCCGCAAGACTTATGCGCTGGTCTCTAAAGATTTCTGGTGGCCTGAGTTACGTAAAGATATTAAAGAATTCATCGGGGCATGTGAAGTTTGTACCAAGACCAAGCTACCCCATTCGCTTCCATGCGGATTTCTGCACCCTTTAGAGGTTCCTGAAAAGCCTTGGTCCTGCCTGGCAATGGACTTCATTGTTGATTTGCCTATCTCTAAAAAGCAGACTGTCATCCTCACTGTGGTAGACAGATTTACTAAAATGGCTCACTTCATTCCCTTACCTAAACTCCCATCTTCGCCCGAGTTAGAGGAGATATTCGCCAGGGAGATTTTCCGTTTGCATGGGATACCTTCCCAAATTGTCTCTGACAGAGGCTCCCAAATTGTTTCCCGTTTTTGGAGATCATTCTGTTTCCAACTAGGCATCAAATTGAATTTCTCCTCTGCCTATCATCCTCAGTCCAATGGAGCGGCTGAACGCACTAACCAAATAGTTGAACAATATTTACGTTGTTTCGTTTCAGAACACCAGGACGATTGGTTTGATTCCTTGGGCGGAGTTTGCACATAACAATCTCATTTGTGATTCTACGCATTCTAGCCCTTTTTTCTTGAATTATGGCTTTCATCCTTCCATCCTTCCTTCGGAGTCTTCTTCTCAAGGGATACCGTTGGTGGATGTTCATGTTGCCAATTTAAGAAAGTTGTGGGATCGAACTCGACAAATCCTTCTGCACAATTCTACGCTGGTTAAAAAACACGCTGACAAACGTAGAAGGGCAGCACCGGTGTTTGTTCCAGGCGATAGAGTATGGTTAAGTACTAGAAACATTCGGTTAAGAGTGCCGTCCATGAAATTTGCTCCTCGATATATTGGACCGTACAGGGTACTGTCTCAAATTAACCCAGTTGCGTATCGTTTAGCGTTGCCTAATGCCTTACGCATTCCTAATTCATTTCATGTTTCCTTGCTAAAACCATTAATATGTAACAGGTTCTCCTCCACGATCGCCCCTCCCCGCTCAGTTCAGGTGGAGGGTCAGGAGGAGTATGAGGTCAATTCCATCGTTGATTCTCAAATCTCCCGGGGGAAACTGCAATATCTGGTCGATTGGAAGGGTTATGGTCCTGAGGAGAGAAGTTGGGTACCTCAGGAGGAGGTGCATGCTCCCCGTCTCCGCAGGGCGTTTCACTCTCGATTCCCTTCTCGCCCTGGTGTATTCCGCCCGGTGGGCGTATCTGAGAGGGGGGGGTACTGTCAGGGTACCTGTGGTCTCTACCTCTGAAAGAGGTAGAGACTTAGCTGTTCCTCCATCCAGACGGCCTGATGGCTCCCTTCTCCACGGTCTATCCGGTCATGCAAGGCCGGCCGCGAGGGAGTGACTGCCTTTTACAGCATCTAGGCAGGAAGTTGTCATCAGGACACTCCTCCGGAACGACCTGTCACTCAATTGCTGCAGGACCAATCAGGACGCCTCGGAGGCGTGGTTACTGCTCTGAACAGGGTATTTAACAGAGCTTCTTTCATTAGCTCATTGCCCTGTCGTGGTTCTAGCTTGTTCTAGTCACTCAGTGCTTGTGTATTCTATTATCCCTTTTGGTTTTGACCCGGCTTGTTTACCTTACTCTGCTTATCTCTGTTACCCTTGATTCGGCTTGTCTCTCGCTTACCTGTCTTCTGTTACCCTCGACCTCGGCTTGTCTTTGACCATTCTATACTGTACTACTTACGTTAGTCCGGCCATTCTAAGGTCCGGTATACGTATCTGGCTACTGTTTGTACTCTGCGTGTTGGATCCCTGTCCCGATCCTGACACAGGGGAGTCGGCATCCGACACAGACCCACAGTGTGAAGGAGGAGCTTTTTTAGAGACCACCCCCTCGGGTACCACAACGAGAAGCAGAGGCAGAGGCATAAACGGCACAGAACAAGGAGAGGCCATAAGGGGAAGAACCAATGCCCATGAAAGACCACCACTGAGACGATAGTGCCTGTGTTTAACTTATCCCATAGAACATTACTTAAGGAAGAAATTGAGATCCTTAAATTGGGACTATCGTTTGTACCAGGGACTAATCCAAATTTCTTTACTTGGAATGTAGAATTATTCAACTTCGGAAGAACAATGCGCTTGAAAGATTATTTCAATAAACCATCAACATACCACTCTAACCAAAATGAATGAATAACACGCTTTAGACCAAAATCTAACTTTGACCCGCAAAACAATCGAGCAAGTATTAAAACTTTCCTGTCAACTGTCCAGGCTGAATCTGTAAAAGCACTGCAACAACCGTCCTTGTTACGTAGCAACTTAAATAAAAAGCAACATTCACTCCTAGACAACTTAGCACAGGACCCATCTATCGTTATACGCCCCGCTGATAAAGGTGGGGGGATAGTTATAATGGACTATAACAAGTATGCTGATGAAGTGAAAAGACAACTTGAGGACAGCGGCACATATCAAGAACTTGAGGGGGATCCTACAAATATTGTACAAGCAAGAATAGAGGAAATATTGATCAGGGGTTTGAGAGCAAATTATATAGATCTTAACCTATTTACATATCTTATTCAAAAATTTCCAAGGACCCCGATTATGTATACGATACCCAAAATACATAAAGACCAAACTGCACCACCAGGAAGACCCATAGTATCAGCGGTGGGTAGAGTCCTTGAACCACTAGGAAAGTGGTTGGATGCACAGTTCAAGGAAACAGTTCTAAATTTGCATACGTGCATTAAGGATACCCCCTCACTTTTGGAAACCTTGCGGCAACTCTACATAGATGTACAAGACCCGGTTCTCATCACTATGGATGTGAGTAGCCTCTATACCATCATCCCACATGATGGTGGTATAGAGGCTATGAGACAAGTCCTATGTGCTTCAAATACATACAGGGGCCCGCCAATTGAATACACTTTGGAGTTATTGGACGCGGTACTGAAGAATAACTATTTCCGCTTTGAAGAACAATGGTTCATGCAAATCTCTGGAACCTCGATGGGTGCACCCATGGCACCTATGTATGCGAACTCATATATGTATATTTTTGAGGAAGAGCACATACTTAAACCTTACCGACATAACATCATAAAATATTTTCGCTTCATTGATGACGTATTAATATTATGGAGTGGTACTAAAGAACAGGCTCAACAGATGGTTGAATCCATCAACCAGCTTCCCACACCAGTACGTATGACGGCGGATATTAGTACAGAAAAGGTCCATTTCTTGGATGTGGAAATCTCCATAATAGACAAAGTCGAATTCAGTTTGTACTCCAAACCTACAGACCGAAATACAATCCTACATTATACCAGTGCCCATCCGAGAAATTTAAAGAACTCCATCCCTCAGGCTCAATTACTTAGGGTCATGAGAAATAATTCTATAGAAAAAGTCAAACAACAACAATTGGAGCAAATGAGAAATACATTTTTGGAACGTGGATATGGGAGTAGAATCTTAAACAGAGCATTGGAAAGAGCATATGAAAAAGCAACCAAGCCACAAGACTCTACTGAAAGGCCAGCATTAGTCTTCCCTATAACGTTCCATAATCAAGCTCATAAGGTCTCGAATATTGTTAAGAAGAATTGGAACATGTTAGCAATGGAAGATGCCCTACCCTGTAAATTTAGGGAGCCCCCAAGGATTTGTTTCCGGAGGAATAGAAATCTCAAGGATGTGCTAATGAAAACAGACCCAGTGGAGAGCTACACTAAATCCCAGAAATCGCAAGTTAGAGGAAGTGTCCGATGCCTGGGATGCGTAATGTGTGGACATATGGTGCCAGCACGCACGTTTACTCATCCACACAATAACAAGAGCTATAAGATAAAATATACAATTACTTGCAAATCAATGTTTGTTATATACAAATTATCGTGCCCCTGTGGCTTGTGCTACATTGGCAAAACGGAGACACAACTTTGTGAACGAATCAGAGGACACAGGTCTAACATCAGAACTGCCTTTAGGGATGGAGTCACAGATAAACCTATGGCCAAGCATTTCTTGGAGTTCAAACATTCTTTGACTACACTGAAATTTGTAGCAATCGACCACATCCCGCTACCAAGAAGAGGCGGCAATAGAGGAAACATGTTGTTACGCAGGGAATCATTCTGGATTCATGAACTGGGTACAGTTGCACCCCAGGGCTTAAATGAGATGTTATCATATGCCCCATTTTTGTGAATTATTTAGCAGAGTCTTGGAGTTCTCTTGAGTGGAGTTATATTTTAACAGTATTGGTATCTACATTTGCACCATTATGCAGGGATTTAGATAACCTATACATATTGTAAAGGGACGAACGACTTGGTACACAGCCCCTAGTTAGAAACTCAGCTTAGTACACATATGTTAATCTATGCGTATAAACTAAGAATTTTAGTATAGGATTATGGTACTTAAATAAGAAAGCCATGAATGTATTGTATAGTACAAATAAGCTAGAGGGTATAGAGACCAGGGAAAATCAACCTTTCAGAGCTGTATGATGTCTTGGGAGTAAAATTATATAGGCAAGTACACAATATGGTCAATTCCTGAAATTTAAATTCTGGCATATTGTGGTATGGATATGACACAAGTTCACTTTGATGTATATAGTAATATAGCACTTAGTATCACTTTATACAATATATGAGGCACTTTAATGTACATAACAAACACTATGGATCACTTTACCATATAAATGGCATGTAGCACTTTATTGTACATATTAGCAATCAGTATCACTTTAAGATTACATAAGACACTTTATTGTATATAACAGCAATTTTGGTCACTTTTCTATATATTTGCACATAGCACTTTACTGTACATATCAGCAATTAGTATCACTTTATAGTTTGCAGCAATCACTTTCATTCATACACAAGGCTATTTTGTATACACATGTGTAGATAACATACATTTGTATTTATTTTTTATATGTTTTGGTATATAACATCAATTTGTTTAACAAACAAGAAAAGGGTCGTAAACCGCACCCAAACAGTACAAGTAATAATTAAGATGTATACATACAAATTGTCCTATAATAAGGAATGTATGGAACCTTCAATAGAAAAAATACAGAACAATAATAGTGCAGTATATCAGGCAAAGTAAGAGTTATTAAAACTTATAAAGGGCTCATTCACACTTTGCAGAGCTACTCAGAGCCGTATAACGCCTAGACGGTACAATCACCGTCTCAGGATATCAAGTGATGGTGCAGTGCGGTATCCAATCCTCCACAGTAATATATGGAAAAAATAGAGATAGGATCCAATAGTATAGTATGTATTTCAAACAATATTTGTAAATAAAGGAAAAGTATCCTACTTACAGATTTAAGAGCAAATATCTTGCTCTAGTATGTACAGCATACGGTGGTATAATCCCCACCAACGGATATATGTCAGGATTCAGAAAAATCAGGAACAGCAAATAAAGTAGTAAAAACTATAACTTTATTTAAATAAAAATATGTCTATAATAGAACAAGTAGATTTAAAATCTCCTACTTAACGCGTTTCGCCCAGTCTAGGGCTTCTTCAGAAGTATAAAGTCCAAGTTTGGATAAAATCCGCTTTATATAGGTGTCCCTGATTGATGTAATTTGGTCCTGGTGTGGTTTCGCTTCCTACTTCCGGGTCGCGTACGTCGCCCGGAAGTGACGTCATGGCATCTTCCCGTGGCATGCTGGGACATGCAGTCTCCCTCCGTTTGTGTTGTATGTAGCACGGAAATGACGTCGGAATAACTCCTAATGTCTTATGGGGCATGTAGTTCGTATTGTCCTCCTTCCCATAGACACAATTTCGTCACCCGGAAGTGACGTATCGCAGTACATAGTAACATGGGAATTGTAGTTCGGCAAATTGCCGATATAGAATGCAGTATATACAAAGAAAAAATAAATAAATACATAGTTATATAGTTAGCATGATAATATAAAAAGCATCTGAGGCATATATTAAAAAGGTAGCCAGTATTTAATAAACAGAGATTATAAGTATATTCAGAGGTATCTAACATTAACCCCTTAAGGACACATGACATGTGTGACATGTCATGATTCCCCTTTATTCCAGAAGTTTGGTCCTTAAGGGGTTAAAGATATGAGCATGTATACAATACATAAAAGGTAGACACTATTTTTATATAAGAAACAACTGAGGCATATATTAAAACGGTAGCCAACATATTATGCATAAAGTGAAATAGTATACAAATACTGTAAGTTTATGCAAAAAATATTAAAATATGAGTATAAAGTGAACGTTATTTTAAAATTACTGTGTATAAAGTGAACCATGCATTAAAGTTCTTAAAGTGGTACACAAGAGAGGTGGTGCATTGACAATAGAACAAAGGAATAAATTAATATGCAAAGATATAAGTGTCTAATACATCGAGTTAAGGACTAAAAAGTAATATAAAAATACTATAAAAAGTTAAAAAGGTCAAACTCTGCATTTAGACCTTTAGGGTGTAGTGTGTCTAAAAAATAGACCCACTCCATTTCTTTCTTGCCCAATTTAATGATTATATCACCACCTCTCCAGTGTTGGGACAATTTTGAAATGCCCATACATTTTAGGTGTCGTGGATCATTACCATGTAACTCAAAATGTGAGGATACCAAGTGGGTTTTTAGCCCTTTTTCTATGTTCCTGCAATGTTCTCCAATTCTGATTTTTAATGGTCTTATGGTTCTTCCTATATATTGTAGTCCGCAAGGACATTCTAGTAAATATATGACGTTTTTACTCATGCATGTAATTGTGTCTTTTATCTGTGTTATATGATTTAAAATTATAAATACATCGATCAGTTTTACTAGTTTTTCTACAGGCTACACAACAATTACATCTAAAAAATCCATTTTTGTGTTTCATAAAATTGTTTATTACTTCAGACTTTTTCTGTTTTGTATAATTCTGTGTGAGATGCATTCTCAGGTTTGGGGCTCTTCTAAATATAATTTTTGGCCGATCTGGGATGATTTTTCCTAATATAGGATCTTCCTTCAAGAGATGCCAATTATTCCTGATTAGTCTTTTTATTTGTTTATTTTTATTATTATAGTCTAGGACAATAGGCAATGTAAAATCCGTCCCATTATTTTTAATGTTTCCTAGACCCTTGTTTTGGGTTAGGAGATCTTTTCTATCTAGACTTATAATATTTTCCATAGTTTTTTCAATTTTCTCTTGGTCATAGCCTTTTTCAATGAATTTATTTTTCATCATATTAGCCTGAGTTTTATAAGTATCAACATCTGAGCAGTTTCTCTTTAATCTGAGGAATTGGCTTTTAGGAATACCATCAAGCCAACTCCTATAGTGGCAACTGTCCCTTCCAATAAA
Organism: Pelobates fuscus; assembly: GCF_036172605.1. Classification (NCBI taxonomy): domain Eukaryota; kingdom Metazoa; phylum Chordata; class Amphibia; order Anura; family Pelobatidae; genus Pelobates; species Pelobates fuscus. The sequence continues at coordinate 170,297,275 of NC_086317.1, forward strand.
ATTGTTAACATGATCCGGTTTAAAATGAGTTTTTTTATTAATTCTCGTATCTTGGATAAAAATATCCAAATCCAGAAAAGTTACATTTGTCTTACTAAAAATCCGCTTTTAAAACTATACCATCACTATTTGTGTTTAAAAAGTCTAAAAATAATTGGGCTGTAGAAATAGGACCTTTCAAAATAAATAAGAGATCGTCAATATAACGAAAATAGGCGACCAGGTTCTCCACCCAGCCATGCCCGCTCCATACCATTCTCTCTTCCCACTCCGTCATGAAGAGATTGGCATAGCTGGGCGCGAACCTGGTCCCCATTGCTGTGCCATTTTTTGTAAGTAAAACGAGTCTTTGAACCAAAAATAGTTGTTGTTTAGAATTAAAAGGATACCTTCAATTATAAAATTTATCTGTTCTTCTTTCATCTTGTTATGTCTCTCTAAAATAGATTTTACAGCTTTGCAGCCTCTTTTATGTTCAATTATAGTGTATAGGGACTGCACATCACAAGTTATGAGTGTATAGTCCTCCTCCCACTTTATTGTTTCTAATTTATTTAGTAAATCCATAGTATCCTTAAGATAGGATCGGGACAATTTTACATAGGGCTGTAACATAATGTCTATATACTCTGACATATTTGATAAGATAGAGTCTATACCAGAGACGATAGGTCTTCCTGGTTTTTTTTTAAATCTTTGTGGATCTTCGGTAAAAAATATATGACCGGTATTTTTGGAAATTTCTTATTTAGATAATTGTACTCATCCATACTTAGTATATCCTCCTCCTTGCCTTTATTTAGAAATGTTTCTAACATATTTTTGATATTTGAGGTAGGATCTCTTGTGAGTTTGACATAAGCCTCCTCTTCATACATTTCTGTAGATAAAATTACTAAGCCCCCCCCCCCCCTTATCCGCTGGTTTTATGACAATGGCATCATCATTTTGTAACTCTTTAAGGCTCTTTCCTTCTTTGATAGGTTATTTTTGTCTCCTATATGTTTTTCACTCAGATTCCTTATACCTTTAGATACCTTTTTTTCAAATATATCTATTGCACTTGACTTTAAATTTGACGGGTAAAATTTACTTTTATTTTTTAGGGAGCTTTTAACATATTTATCTTCTCTCGTATTAATCATGTCTGTAGCTTGATTGTTTGTCGTGTTGTTTTTACTTACATAGAACCTTTTTATAGTAGCATTTCTTACAAACTTATTTATGTCTATGTATGCTAAAAAAGGATTAAAAGTTTTTGTAGGGGCATATTTAAGACCTTTATTTAATACTTTCAACTGTATATTCGTTAAAGGTTTGCCTGATAGATTAAAAATCCCTTTATTTTCATCCTCATTTAAATCTTTCTTTAATTCTTTTTTAACAGCTATTTTTAGAATCTCTCTGTTCTTCCTTTTTTGTTTTCATCTACCTGACCGTCTTCCTCTAAACTTCTTTTGCGGCCTCTGATTGGACTGATGGGATCGGACTGTCTTTCTCGGTTTGATGGAATCTCTAAAAAAGATGTCTCATCAAATTGTTCAGAGAAAGAGAGGGCGTGGTATCTATTATGTTGAAGTACATCATCGGGGGGACTATTTTTAGTATTCTCGTGTCTCTTATGGGTCCTCCTTTCCTCTCTTTCCCATGCGTGTTTACTGTCTTTGTTTCGAATTTCCTTAGGGGACCTGTGTTCTTGGGTTAATCTGTATGTCTTTGGTCTTACAACTATTGGGGATTCTGTGATTTCAATCTGTGTGTGAATCCTTTCTCTTCTATCTAGATTTTCTTTATGGTGAATAGTATCCATATTTGTTTTGCGTGTTGGTACGTTTGTGTGATCTCTTAGTTGTGTTTCTTTGTGGAAGTTGTTTCTCATGTGTATATCTATTTTTTTAAAGTCGTGATTAGTGGACTGTTTCTGTCTATTAATGTGTATATTTTTATTCATCTCTATTCTTTGTTTATTTGGTGAAATGTGTGCTCTTTTTGGTGAATATTGCCTTCTCATTACTTTTGGTGAATGGTTTCTATAGGGTGAAGATTTATTTGGAGGAAAATTCCTTTCTGGTGTGCGCATTCTATATCTTTTTTGTTGAAAATTAGCTCTATGAGTGTAATCGTGACTATATAGACGCTTTGACTTAAAATTAAAGTTTCTATTCTGAGTCCCATATCTATTTTGATTAAATTTATTGGGAGTTCTATGGCCATCATAGTTCCATCCCTTTTGTGAATTTTGTTTCTTTTTGTTGTAACTGCGCACCTGATCATGGCAAGGAGGAGGATATACTAAGTATGGATGAGTACAATTATCTAAATAAGAAATTTCCAAAAATACCGGTCATATATTTTTTACCGAAGATCCACAAAGATTTAAAAAAAAACCCAGGAAGACCTATCATCTCTGGTATAGACTCTATCTTATCAAATATGTCAGAGTATATAGACATTATGTTACAGCCCTATGTAAAATTGTCCCGATCCTATCTTAAGGATACTATGGATTTACTAAATAAATTAGAAACAATAAAGTGGGAGGAGGACTATACACTCAGAACTTGTGATGTGCAGTCCCTATACACTATAATTGAACATAAAAGAGGCTGCAAAGCTGTAAAATCTATTTTAGAGAGACATAACAAGATGAAAGAAGAACAGATAAATTGTATAATTGAAGGTATCCTTTTAATTCTAAACAACAACTATTTTTGGTTCAAAGACTCGTTTTACTTACAAAAAATGGCACAGCAATGGGGACCAGGTTCGCGCCCAGCTATGCCAATCTCTTCATGACGGAGTGGGAAGAGAGAATGGTATGGAGCGGGCATGGCTGGGTGGAGAACCTGGTCGCCTATTTTCGTTATATTGACGATCTCTTATTTATTTGGAAAGGTCCTATTTCTACAGCCCAATTATTTTTAGACTTTTTAAACACAAATAGTGATGGTATAGTTTTAAAAGCGGATTTTAGTAAGACAAATGTAACTTTTCTGGATTTGGATATTTTTATCCAAGATACGAGAATTAATACAAAAACTCATTTTAAACCGGTTCATGTTAACAATTTTATTGGAAGGGACAGTTGCCACTATAGGAGTTGGCTTGATGGTATTCCTAAAAGCCAATTCCTCAGATTAAAGAGAAACTGCTCAGATGTTGATACTTATAAAACTCAGGCTAATATGATGAAAAATAAATTCATTGAAAAAGGCTATGACCAAGAGAAAATTGAAAAAACTATGGAAAATATTATAAGTCTAGATAGAAAAGATCTCCTAACCCAAAACAAGGGTCTAGGAAACATTAAAAATAATGGGACGGATTTTACATTGCCTATTGTCCTAGACTATAATAATAAAAATAAACAAATAAAAAGACTAATCAGGAATAATTGGCATCTCTTGAAGGAAGATCCTATATTAGGAAAAATCATCCCAGATCGGCCAAAAATTATATTTAGAGGAGCCCCAAACCTGAGAATGCATCTCACACAGAATTATACAAAACAGAAAAAGTCTGAAGTAATAAACAACTTTATGAAACACAAAAATGGATTTTTTAGATGTAATTGTTGTGTAGCCTGTAGAAAAACTAGTAAAACTGATCGATGTATTTATAATTTTAAATCATATAACACAGATAAAAGTTACAATATTAAAGACACAATTACATGCATGAGTAAAAACGTCATATATTTACTAGAATGTCCTTGCGGACTACAATATATAGGAAGAACCATAAAACCATTAAAAATCAGAATTGGAGAACATTGCAGGAACATAGAAAAAGGGCTAAAAACCCACTTGGTATCCTCACATTTTGAGTTACATGGTAATGATCCACGACACCTAAAATGTATGGGCATTTCAAAATTGTCCCAACACTGGAGAGGTGGTGATATAATCATTAAATTGGGCAAGAAAGAAATGGAGTGGGTCTATTTTTTAGACACACTACACCCTAAAGGTCTAAATGCAGAGTTTGACCTTTTTAACTTTTTATAGTATTTTTATATTACTTTTTAGTCCTTAAAGCGGCACTGTCATGCCGAATCCCGTTTTTTTTTTAACCCCCCTCCCGCCTCCACTACATCCAATCGACCCCCTAGTCACCCCCAAATGCCCCTAAGCCCCCCACATTACCTCTTTTTAATTCTTTATCTTCTGCCCCGATCTTTATTCAGGGCGCCGCCATCTTTGTGTGGGTAGGTGAAGTCCCTGTGGGACACGTCATCTACCCACACTACACAGACTGTGAGATTCCCGCACATGCCCAGTGAAACACCTGGACATGCGAACGGGAATTTCACCTATTCATTCATTCATCAGACAGACGAATGAATGAATAGAAAAAATCAGACGAACAAACTAACACTGTGTATCACTGAGTATCAGTGTTAGTTTGTTCGTTCAGTTTATTACAAGGAGGGAGCTACCGGCGTGCAGCTCCCTCCTTGTAATATGTAACTATAGAAGCGGCAGGGAGCAGTGCTCCTCGCCACTTCCTAAGCCCCCCATGTCCCCCCTCACTCTATGGGGGTCAATATGACCCCCATAATAGGACAAGGGAGATTAAAATCTCCCCAATACCCCTACTCGCTATACCGCGAGTAGGGGCATGTCCACTAAACAGTGAGCAGCCTGTGGCTGCTCACTGTAAAAAAAAAAAAATGGTAATAAGGGGGGGACCTACTGTCCCCCCCCCCGGCCCCCACCCCTGCGCGGTGGGTGGGGGCCCTAATAAAACAATAAGGGGGGGGGGAACCTTCTGTCCTCCCCCCCGGCCCCCACCCCTGAGCGGTGGGTGGGGGCCCTAATAAAAACAATAAGGGGGGGACCTATTGTCCTCCCCCCCTGGCCCCCACCCCTGCGCGGTGGGTGGGGGCCCTAATAAAACAATAAGGGGGGGGACCTATTGTCCTCCCCCCCTGGCCCCCACCCCTGCGCGGTGGGTGGGGGCCCTAATAAAACAATAAGGGGGGGGGGACCTATTGTCCTCCCCCCCTGGCCCCCACCCCTGCGCGGTGGGTGGGGGCCCTAATAAAAAAATAAGGGGGGGGACCTACTGTCCTCCCCCCCGGCCCCCACCCCTGAGCGGTGGGTGGGGGCCCAAATAAAGCAATAAGGGGGGGGGACCTACTGTCCTCCCCCCCTGGCCCCCACCCTTGCGCGGTGGGTGGGGGCCCTAAATGACCCCCCCCCCCCCCATCAAGGTGACTAGGGGTCCCAAGCCCCTAGTCCCCCCCACCCAAAACATTCTATCCCCTACCTACCCCCCTCACCCTAAAAATAGTGAGGGGGGAATAAAATAACTAACCTGTAAAAAAAAAAAAATTAAACTTACCATTTGACGTCTTCTTTTTTCTAAATTCTTCTTACTTCAGCCCCCCAAAAGGCCAAATAAAAATCCATAAACCCGTCGCACTTTAAAAAAAAACAAAAAAAAACCGAGCGCAAACAAAAATTAATCCATCTTCACCCATGGAGGGCACGCCGCGTACTGAGCTCCGCAGGGCGGGTCAAGGCTTATAAAGCCTTGCCCCGCCCTGCAATTAGGCTTAGAACACAATGATTGGTTGGTTTAAACCAATCAGAGTGCTCTGTGTCATTTTACACAGCGTGGGAAAATTCAAAAGAACTTTCCCACGCTGTGTAAAATGACAGATCACTGTGATTGGATGGTTTTCAAGCCATCCAATCACAGTGCTCTGTGTCATTTTACAAGCGTGGGAAAATTCCAAAGAACTTTCCCACGCTTGTAAAATGACACAGAGCAGTGTGATTGGATGGTTTGAAATCCATCCAATCACAGTGCTCTGTGTCATTTTACAAGCGTGGGAAAGTTCTTTGGAATTTTCCCACGCTTGTAAAATGACACAGAGCACTGTGATTGGATGGCTTGAAAACCATCCAATCACAGTGATCTGTCATTTTACACAGCGTGGGAAAGTTCTTTTGAATTTTCCCACGCTGTGTAAAATGACACAGAGCACTCTGATTGGCTTAAACCAACCAATCATTGTGTTCTAAGCCTAATTGCAGGGCGGGGCAAGGCTTTATAAGCCTTGACCCGCCCTGCGGAGCTCAGTACGCGGCGTGCCCTCCATGGGTGAAGATGGATTCATTTTTGTTTGCGCTCGGTTTTTTTTTGTTTTTTTTTAAAGTGCGACGGGTTTATGGATTTTTATTTGGCCTTTTGGGGGGCTGAAGTAAGAAGAATTTAGAAAAGAGAAGACGTCAAATGGCAAGTTTAATTTTTTTTTTTTTTACAGGTTAGTTATTTTATTCCCCCCTCACTATTTTTAGGGTGAGGGGGGTAGGTAGGGGATAGAATGTTTTGGGTGGGGGGTGACTAGGGGCTTGGGACCCCTAGTCACCTTGATGGGGGGGGGGTTCATTTAGGGCCCCCACCCACCGCGCAGGGGTGGGGGCTAGGGGGGGAGGACAGTAGGTCCCCCCCCCTTATTGTTTTATTAGGGCCCCCACCCACCGCTCAGGGGTGGGGGCCGGGGGGGAGGACAGTAGGTCCCCCCCCCCTTATTGTTTTTATTAGGGCCCCCACCCACCGCTCAGGGGTGGGGGCCGGGGGGGAGGACAATAGGTCCCCCCCCTTATTGTTTTATTAGGGCCCCCACCCACCGCTCAGGGGTGGGGGCGGGGGGGGAGGACAATAGGTCCCCCCCTTATTGTTTTATTAGGGCCCCCACCCACCGCTCAGGGGTGGGGGCCGGGGGGGAGGACAGTAGGTCCCCCCCCTTATTGTTTTATTAGGGCCCCCACCCACCGCGCAGGGGTGGGGGCCAGGGGGGGAGGACAATAGGTCCCCCCCCTTATTGTTTTATTAGGGCCCCCACCCACCGCGCAGGGGTGGGGGCCGGGGGGGAGGACAGTAGGTCCCCCCCCCTTATTGTTTTATTAGGGCCCCCACCCACCGCGCAGGGGTGGGGGCCGGGGGGGGGGGCAGTAGGTCCCCCCCCCAATCTTTAACCTTCGCGCAGGGGAGGGGGGGTGTTTATTGTTTTTTTTTTTTTTTTTTTTACAGTGAGCAGCCATAGGCTGCTCACTGCTTACTAGACATGCCCCTACTCGCGGTATAGCGAGTAGGGGCATATTATTTACTAATACTAAGTAATCTTTACTTAGTATTAGTAAAGTTGGCTGAAAGACCAATTCAGGTCTTTCAGCCTTTTAGTAGATAGCTCCCTGATACCGTGGGAATTAGGGAGTTATCTACTAAGCGGCTGCAAGATGCAGCCGCGGCAATGAATAGGATCGGAGTTTCATTCATTAGAATGAAATTCCGATACGAACAAAGTACCGAATTGCATCCTAACACCAATGGAGAATTCTGTTAGGATGTAATTCGGCAGTTTTGCCGGCGTTCTGTCTAAGTGACAGGACGTTTGGCAATACTGACAGGAAGCATTGTGGGAACAGGGAGGAAAGCTAGGGATCATGGGAAAATTGCTCTGACCAGCGGAAATGAAGCACACTTTGCTCCTCCGCTGGTCAGAGCTGGTCAAGCGGAGGAATCCCGTAAGACAAAGAGTCCCTACTTTGTCTTATGGTTTTAAAGAAAACTAAAGGAGACAGGAAGAAAAGAAGAACAGATCCTGAGAGAGGGGTAGAAGAGGAAGAGATTGAGGAAAGGTAAGTTCGGCATGACAGTGCCGCTTTAACTCGATGTATTAGACACTTATATCTTTGCATATTAATTTATTCCTTCGTTCTATTGTCAATGCACCACCTCTCTTGTGTACCACTTTAAGAACTTTAATGCATGGTTCACTTTATACACAGTAATTTTAAAATAACGTTCACTTTATACTCATATTTTAATATTTTTTGCATAAACTTACAGTATTTGTATACTATTTCACTTTATGCATAATATGTTGGCTACCTTTTTAATATATGCCTCAGTTGTTTCTTATATAAAAATAGTGTCTACCTTTTATGTATTGTATACATGCTCATATCTTTAACCCCTTAAGGACCAAACTTCTGGAATAAAGGGGAATCATGACATGTCACACATGTCATGTGTCCTTAAGGGGTTAATGTTAGATACCTCTGAATATACTTATAATCTCTGTTTATTAAATACTGGCTACCTTTTTAATATATGCCTCAGATGCTTTTTATATTATCATGCTAACTATATAACTATTTATTTATTTATTTTTTCTTTGTATATACTGCATTCTATATCGGCAATTTGCCGAACTACAATTCCCATGTTACTATGTACTGCGATACGTCACTTCCGGGTGACGAAATTGTGTCTATGGGAAGGAGGACAATACGAACTACATGCCCCATAAGACATTAGGAGTTATTCCGACGTCATTTCCGTGCTACATACAACACAAACGGAGGGAGACTGCATGTCCCAGCATGCCACGGGAAGATGCCATGACGTCACTTCCGGGCGACGTACGCGACCCGGAAGTAGGAAGCGAAACCACACCAGGACCAAATTACATCAATCAGGGACACCTATATAAAGCGGATTTTATCCAAACTTGGACTTTATACTTCTGAAGAAGCCCTAGACTGGGCGAAACGCGTTAAGTAGGAGATTTTAAATCTACTTGTTCTATTATAGACATATTTTTATTTAAATAAAGTTATAGTTTTTACTACTTTATTTGCTGTTCCTGATTTTTCTGAATCCTGACATATATCCGTTGGTGGGGATTATACCACCGTATGCTGTACATACTAGAGCAAGATATTTGCTCTTAAATCTGTAAGTAGGATACTTTTCCTTTATTTACAAATATTGTTTGAAATACATACTATACTATTGGATCCTATCTCTATTTTTTCCATATATTACTGTGGAGGATTGGATACCGCACTGCCCCATCACTTGATATCCTGAGACGGGGATTGTACCGTCTAGGCGTCATACGGCAGAGCTCTGAGTAGCTCTGCAAAGTGTGAGTGAGCCCTTTATAAGTTTTAATAACTCTTACTTTGCCTGATATACTGCACTATTATTGTTCTGTATTTTTTCTATTGAAGGTTCCATACATTCCTTATTATAGGACAATTTGTATGTATACATCTTAATTATTACTTGTACTGTTTGGGCGCGGTTTACCACCCTTTTCTTGTTTGTTTCACTATTGTGAGTAGGCATTGGGAATTCCTGCTCGGTTCACTGCTGCCCACCTCTAGTTTTTTTAGTGTTTACATCAATTTGTTTAGTCATAGGAAGCACTTTATTGTATACATTTTTCGGTATAGTGGGTGACACGTGAGTCAGATATTGTTGTGTACTTTTATTTTATTCTAATTGGTTCTATTATCCTCTGTTAGACATTATATGCGATTACATTATATTGTTGAGAATATCAGCCGAGATCATGGAACCGGATCTCTCTTTCCCTGTATTATTATGCTACTGCAACTGTAGATTAATATGTATATCGTGATGTTTTTTAGTCTATGGATTTGATCACTGTGTCAGCGCCCTGGCGATTTGGAGCGTCATCTCGTTGCCGGGGAGCTTGTAAACATTTCGGGTAACCCCGGCAACGAAAGATGACGCGAACACGCCATTTCCGGTTTTGGCGTGTTCGCACATGCGCACAGTCATGGGAGAGACGCCGGGCGCTCGGGAACACAGGTGGTGAGTGTTTTTAACAATTTAATTATTAGTCTGTTTAGCTATATATAGGCAAACATTTGTAAATGTATTTGTTGTGCTGAATTGATCCTGATGAAAGCCACAAGCAGTGGCTGAAACGTTGATGACAGCAACTATGTTTTAGGATGTTGGAATAAAGAATAATTATTTTACTACTATAACAGACCGTGAGTGCAAGCCTTTTTTCATTATATTGTATAAGTCTTTTGGCTATGGCTGTAATGCACCCGGCATTACTAATATAATTGAGTATATTATGGAGGGAGGGTCTATAATTATATAAGTGCACACATGAAAATTTTCATGTTCATATGTTAAAACAGCACAACAGTGAGGGGGCGGAGCCTAGCCACCAAAGAGAGAAGTCGCACGCTACTGCAGCTCCGATCCATAAGCAGACAAAATCGTAATTTTCAGGGCCATTCCCTGCCATACCGAGACCCCAGACATCGGACCCGTATACCTGAACACCATGGGGCGTGAAACAAAAAAGCCCAAACAGGACCAACTTCACCTGGGGATGGACATCGGCGAAATGTGGCGTCAAGCACATGGTGCGGTCGGGCCCAAGATGGCCGCGCTGTCGGGCGGTTGCTCCAATTTCTCGGACGACTTTGCCTCGGAGGAGGGAGAGACACCCTCGCTCACGCCAGCCAAACCCCCGCCGACGAAGCCGGACACATCTCCGGTCACTCTATCGGCTTTAAAGGGCCTTCTTGCTGACCTGCAGACCACCCTGCAAGCCGACATTGCCACGATCAGGGGAGGGCTGCAAGGGCTATCAGGCCGAATCGACAAGCTGGAAGATACCACTCACCAGGACTCCCAGCGTATACAGACGCTGGAAAGAGCGGTGCAGGACCTCCAGCGGCACAACCAGACCCACGAACGCCGCTTTGCAACCCAGGAAGACCTACGGCGGAGGAATAATCTAAAACTCCGGGGGGTACCCGATGCTGTCCCCGAAGCGGAGCTGCCGCACTTGGTGCGGAGAATGATGGGGGACCTATTACCACACAAGCAGGCAAAAGCAACACCACTGGATGGGCTTTTTCGAATCCCCAAACCAGCCAGAGCCCCACCGTCGGCATCCAGTGACCTGATAATACAATTCAGGCACAGAATAGACAAGACAGCGATCCAGACGGCAATCAGGAGTAGGCCAAACTATCGATTTGAAAACATGGCGCTGGAATTTTACAGTGATTTGTCCAGCAGCACAATGGCCTGGCGGAGAACACTCAAACCCCTCACATCACTGCTCCAACAGCGCAACATAGGGTACCGTTGGCGACTGCCCCGCATGCTCCAGGTCATACACGGAGAGATCACACATCAAATCCAGGAACTACGAGACGCAGGCACACTCCTGAGGGATTTGGGACTACCGCAGGACATTGTATTGAACTCACAGCCACAACCCGAACCCAGGCCCAAGCATACCTGGGACCCAAGCAAAATCGCCCCGTTTACACCACGTCGAAACACAGCGACCACATGAAGCCTCGAGAGACTCCCTGGTCGGGACCGATGAAGACTGAAACGGCCCCCAAGTTACTTCTTATTTTTGACTCATGTTTCCTGTTTAACGTTTAGTTAGATTTGATAAAGCACATTACACTAGGGGTTACATACTTACTGACAGGCTGTCGGCAGCTCACACCTCAAGGGCTAACCCAGGCAGACACGGCACCAAACACGTTTCGGCTGGGTCTGCCACAATGCCGGCATCACAGCAGTTCCTGACAGGTATCCTCTAATCCACTCAGGCATACCTTAGTTCTGCCCGGCAGTATATAACTCACAAGTGTCACATAGATATAATTTGTTCGCATACCTCATCGTATGCATGCTACCGACCAATCCGGCACGACCTATAGTACCCACAGATACCCAGCACATGTCCAACTGACACGCATATCGGCTTCTTTTACTAAGCAAAAAGCTACCCCGCTGAGACATTCACATGATGTTAACTACCAAGGGTCTATGATTGTATATATGCATACATAGCTCGTAGCGCGCAGGGCACACCACAGGAACCGATGCAAATATTGTGCCACTAGCTTAACTCACGACAGACGGGGAATGTATGAAATGTTATTGGGTTATTTCTATCAGATGTTACACGCCTTTTACAATTTAGTTGTTCCTTTATTTATTTTGTTTGGGATGCGAACTAGGCATACGCCTCACATAGTAGCTAGCTGACCATCGCATAATGGAGCCTCTTCCAGCATGCCACCACGTCAATCACGTCTCTAGGCTCACAAGGCACCTCAGATATATCGTTAGCAAGATACGAAACAACAACCTTAAGCGCTCCCAGCATACCTATAAGCGACTTTACTTGCGCAGGTCATTCGGCATTGGCTAACCGATCAGTATACCTTAGGCACCTAGGCGTCAGCTAAGAGTGGTATCTAACATTTTAAGCAACATGCGATCCTCGCATTATCCTTTAGATATAAGCCTAGCTCATGGTCATCCTCAATCTGCTCACTGGGTATTATTAATTATTTTGCTCCATGAATAGAATGGTTATGCTACTGTTAGAATATTACACTGCTTAATAACTGTGCCTCACTAAGCCTATAGAGAGATTAACTATACTTTAAGTTTTTTAGACGTACCTTATTTATAAAGCATCAACGACGACTAACTACGCCTACTTATCTTTTAAATGAACCATTGGTCTAACTAAACAGTTCACACACTTTTTATAAGCTACCGAAAACCGTACTTCTAGAGATAGCAGTGACAGAGCTTAAAATATACAGATTCATTAGCTAGTACTTATTTAACCACACTCTAGCGATAGTTAACCTTTGTTATATTTAATTATTCGTACTGGGCAGGCCAGACAGGAAAGCTTACTTGTTAAATGCTATATATACCCACGGCTTATTTTTTTAGACATTCTTTATTTATGAGAGATTTTTCAAGTAAGGAAGGGGTACAGAAAAAAGAAAAGGGAGGGGAGGGGCAGGGGAAACAAACATCAAATTGCAAAGGATGACATACATCGGCTCAGAATATCGAGCCCGGCATGGATACATAATCGAGTATAATGTTTCAGCAATGATAAAGTCACAATCAGTGTACAGCGTGTCCGCCTAAGCGGGTTATAGTTAGTAATATGGGGCACCTTCCTCAGGTGTAAAATGTATTACAGGCGCGTCTATAGCTGTCAGATGAGTCAAAGGTTGGGTATAGGAGGGGGGGGTGGCTAAGTCTGGGGACTAATCTCCGTCATAGGGATATGGATCGGGGTAGCAGGCGAGGGTATCAGGCGTCTCCTGGGGGGCCCGGAGTACGAGGTCAGGCCCGTCCCCGTGCAGTATAGGACGTCCAGGGGTACCATTGGAGGGCGCACTTGTCCGAGCGCTCCCGCAGGGACGCAGTAAGCATTTCCATCCCACGGATCTCCTCAACCTTGTCTACCCATTGCTTGTAAGTGGGTGCCGCCTGGCTTTTCCAAAGCAGCGGGATAAGGCTTTTCGCAGCAGAGAGCAGGTGTATTGTGAGGGATTTTTTGTACTGTTGAATGGGCATGGATGTGTGGTAGAGGAGCATTGCCAGAGGCAAGAATGGGAGGTCCGTGTCCGTGATTTCTTTAATTTTGTCGTGTATCATGTGCCAGTATGGAGCTATGCGTGGGCAAGACCACCAAATATGAAGGGTGGTGCCCAGAGCGGAGTGACATCTCCAGCAGTCGCCAGAGGTTGTACCATGCATGTGTCTGAGCACCTCAGGGGTTCTATACCAGCGCGTGAGTAATTTGTAGCTCATCTCCTGGTATTTGGAGCTAATGGAGCATTTGTGGGTTCGGAGAAAGACTTTGCCCCACTCCTGGGCAGTCAAGTGCACGCCCGTCTCCCGCTCCCACCTGTCCGTGAACCCCAGTGTGCCCTCATTGTCCGGTGTCAGTAGGCGTACGTAGAGGTGGGATACAGCGTGGTCAAGGTGTTTTCTGTCAGTGCACAATTGTTCGAAGTCGGTCAGTTGTCTGTGAATGTGGTCTTTGCCTTGAATGTTTGTGTAGTATGTCTTCACCTGGTGATAGTGGAACGCGTCTATCAGGGTCGGCTGCTGAATCGATACGACATCGGGTAACGGTTTAAGGGCCCTGTCTGCGATCCACTGATGCAGGTAGAGCCAGTCCGTCTGGTGAAAATTTCGCATTGCCGCGGGGGTGAGACCATCCGCGAGAGACGGGTTATGTGTGATCGGGGTCAGTGGGTTAGGTGATGTGGTGAGCCTGTGCGTGAAGCGTAGTGAACACCATACCCTAAGGGTGGCGTCTATGAGGGGATTGTGGAGTCGGAGCTCGGAATACGTAAGGGAGCCAAGCCAGAGTCTAGCAGGGATCGTACCGCGAGATTGCTGTACCTCCATAGACACCCATCTCCTGGCACCCGTGTTCGCGTGCCAGTCCACCACCCTTTGTAGATGTGTGGCCTGGTAGTATCGTTGCACGGAAGGTAGTCCGGCCCCCCCTGCTGACTTTGGGCGTTCCAGGGTGGCTCTGCGAATGCGGGAAGCGGAGCGGTTCCATACAAAGCTACGGATGTCTCTGGCCAGTGCACGGAAGAACGTTTGTGGGATCGCGACAGGTAGTGTCGTGAAAAGATATAGTAGTCTGGGGAGGACATTCATTTTCAGGGCTTGTATGCGGCCGAACCAGGTGAGATACATTGGGGACCAACGCAATAGGTCCTTTTGGATAGTAGCGAGTAGGGGGGGAAAGTTCATCGGGTAGAGTTGTGCGAGATCCCTCGGCAGCCAAGTGCCCAGGTACCGTAGTCTATCTGGTCGCCAAGAGAAGGCGAACTCTGAGCTCAACCGATCAACCAGCTCGGTGTTATCGAGGAGAGGTAGGGCCTCTGACTTGGACATATTTAATTTCAAGTTGGAAACTCGATGAAAGTCGCGGAACGCTTTGAGGAGGTTAGGGATGGAAATTAAGGGTTGCTCCAGGAAGAACAACATGTCATCAGCATAGGCGGCAAGTTTGTGTTCTTCCGCTTCCAGAGTCACCCCCGTAATACCCCCGTCCCGTCTGACCGCCTCCAGGAAAGGCTCTAGAGAGAGGGCAAACAGGAGGGGGGACAGGGGACAACCTTGCCGCGTGCCATTGCTGATGGGGAAAGGTTTCGTCAGTGCACCATTGACGCGAATGCGTGCTGTCGGGGTCGTGTACAAAGCCGCCACCCAGTTGCGCAGCTGTGGGCCAAATCTGAAGTGGTGGAGAGTGGACGCGAGGTATGACCAATCTACCCGGTCGAACGCCTTTTCGGCATCCGTCGATAACAGGACAACCTCGCGTTTCTTGGATTTAGCGATATGGATGACGTTAAGGGCCCGGATCGTGTCGTCACGGGCTTCCCTGCCCGGGATAAACCCGACCTGGTCTGGGTGAATCAGATCCGGGAGGAGCGGGGAGATCCGCAGTGCTAGCGCTTTAGCAAAGAGCTTAAGGTCCGAGTTTAGGAGCGAGATCGGGCGGTAACTCGAGCAATTAGATGGGTCTTTACCTTCCTTGGGGATTATTGTGATGGTGGCGGCTAGCGTGTCTGTCGGGAACTGCCCTCCTTCGCGAATCGAGTTCAGACCGGATAGAAGTTTAGGCAAGAGTGTGTCACTAAAAGTGCGAAGGTATGAGACCGGTAATCCGTCCGGGCCCGGTGCTTTGTGAGGCTTCATGCACTTTAGAGCGCCTTTAAGTTCGTCAAGTGTCAGGGGTAGTTCTAGGTCCTCCGATTGTTCCTGGGTGAGCGTTTTGGCTATGTGCTGGGAGAGGTAGTCGGTGATTTGACGTTGGTGTGTCTGAGATGTTTGTCCGTGAGCGGTCTGTGTCTGGTTGTATAAGTCAGCGTAGTAGGTCTGAAAGGCTTCAAGAATGCCTCCTGGGAGTCGTGTGCTACGTTGGCCAGGTGTGTTTATTTTATGAATGTGTTGCGTCCGTCTTTTTGTCTGGAGCATCCGTGCTAAAAGTCGACCACTCTTATTAGAGTGTTCATAAAAGTATCTTGCCGACTTCGACAGGGTGTGCAGCAGTCCCTGCGAAAGGTGGTCCCTAAGATCCCTCCTAGCCTCAGTCAGTTGTAGGTAGGTGTCGTCATCTAATGTCTGTTTGTGCTTGTTCTCCAAGTCAGTAACCCTGGTGGTGAGATTGGTGAAATGCTTGAGTCTATCTCTCTTACGTTGAGTGCAAATGGCGATGTAGTGGCCCCTCACAACACATTTGTGTGCCTCCCAGACCGTCAGGGGTGGTGTGTCCGGGTTTTCGTTAGTGTCGAAGTATTGTGTGAGCGTCTGATGTGTGGATGCGCGGGTGACAGGGTCAGTCAGTAGGGATGCGTTCAGTTTCCATTGCCTGTCCTTTGGTTTGTAAAGTGGGGAGCTCGTGCAGACTGTAACCGGGGCGTGGTCCGAGTGGGTCGTGATTCCAATGTGCGCGTCGCGTAGGAGGGAGAGGTATTCCTGGGGCATGAAAATATAGTCAATACGGCTATAATGGCGGTGGACGTGTGAGAAGTGTGTGTAGTCTCTGTCATCGGGGTGTGCGGTTCTCTAGCAGTCTACTAGTCCTAAGTTAGTCAGAGCCCTAGTAGCCGTCCGCAAGCAGTGCGGCGGGAGCGTGCATGTTCCCCGTGACGTGTCCAGGAGTGGGTCAAGTGGCATGTTCAGGTCACCAGCCACCAAAAGAAGCCCCTCCCTGAACCTGTTCAGCCTGTTTAAGGTGCGGGAAAGAAAGGTGTGCTGGCCGCGGTTAGGGGAGTATAAGCAAGCGAATGTGTACGTGTGGTCAGCTATCGTACCCTTGATAAAAATGTACCTGCCTCCCGGATCTCTTTGGGTCTCTACGTGGCAGAAGGGTGTGTTGTGTGCGAACAATATTGCTACGCCTGCTCTCTTAGAATCAGGGTGGTTGGCGTAGTAAGCCAGGGGGAAACGTTTGTTTTCCAGTTTGGGAGCATTAGGACCCCGAAAGTGCGTCTCCTGCAGGAACGCCACGGACACCCTCTCCGCCCAAAGACGGCGGAGCAGGTGCGAACGTTTCTCCGGCTGGTTGAGGCCCCCAGTATTATTGGACCAGTATTTAAGCAGGGCCGGGCCGAATCCCGCTCCGGCCCCCGCACGGTGGACGCCTGGGGGATGGGAGTTCGCCATCTAGTAAGGGGGGGGAGGGGGGGGGAGGGAGAGTAAATGCAACGTGTGAACCTTGACCGGTTGACAGCGTTCGGGAGACTGTGGGTCTGGAAAGTCTCGTAGAACTACGGTCTTATTTACAAAAAAGTTCAGTTGCGTGAGGTGCGGGGAAGGCCACCCACGGAGTCTGTGTCACGTGAGGGGATGTAATCGGCACCCATGTCCCTCGGCTCCCAATCCGCCGCGGGAGATGGCTGTCTAGATCTTTGCGTGTCCGGGGGAGTGGGGGGGGGAGAAGAAGGGGGGGATGCAGGTCCGTCGTTAACGTAGGGGCATCTGTCAGCACCGTGGGTTTACGTCCCTGTCCAGAGGGCGGGCGGAGGGGGAAGGCAAAGCGGGGGTGGGGGGGGGGGAGGGGGCTGGCCCCCAGGGCAGGCCTGCGGGGAGTGGTAGTCAGAGCCGTGTGTCATTCAAAGATACGATTAATACAGCACAGTGTAACACAATACAATGTAGGACAACACATGTGAACAGAACGTTATATTCTCAACATCGGTCTTTTTGCCCAAGTCATCAGCAAAACCATAACAGGGTTCTGGAAACCACAAACATTTTTCTACACAAATATAACAAGCACAGGGTATGGATCTCTTGGGTGTGCATATGGTACTAGTTTTACGGAGAATAACTATATGAGTGTTGGCCCACAGTACCTATAGTAGGCGGTGTGCCTTGCATCCCATTAGGGCCCTGCTGCACGTGCCTGAGGCATAGCGGGAACCTGGAAATGGGGCGCGACACGTGTGTATAGGGCGCTCAGGTGGGTTATGGCAGTAAGGGGGGGGGGGTCGTCACGTGCGGCACCAGGCAATGTAGCATGTAGCTGGATAAGAAGCGAGGGCAGTGCAGTACCAGCCCCAGTAGCATATGATGCCGCAGGCGGCACGTGTGGTATAATTTAGGCGTATCGGCTATATAGAAAGGGCATATGAATGGCGGTAGTGTACCCATTACGCAAGGGAGACCAGCACCCGTCACCCCGGCCCATGTGCGAGCTATCCTATTATACAGGGTGTGGCCGTGCAGTAGCGCAGCAGGGGGTGACAGCATAGTAGGCGTATTCAAGAACAACGTATGTCATGGAAAACGCAACGGCACCCATGTCAACTTTGAAATACACGTTATTAATTAAACATTTTCGAAATAAAGCATCACAAACCATTAGACATACAAGTACAACAGACCAGTTATCGAAGCCTCTCTGGGGAACGCGTGAATGGAGGCAAAGGAAGTGGTCAACAATATAAGTACAATTTAACACGACCTACATCGGGCAGTGTGGTGCCGCACCTACGTCAGCTGTTTAATCCTCGCTAGGTGGGCGGCAAGTACTGGGGCATTAAGTGCCGCGGGCTAAACACCACGACATCTCTAAGACGGGAAGCAATGGGGCGGGTCAACATGTGGAATACAGCGCAATGCATTACAAGATATATGAACCAGTAAGGTGGCACGTTAATTATCGTTAGCTATGGGATATGTGCCAGGGGTGTTGTCTGAAAACAAGTTAAGCATGTCATGAGAAAACAAAGTTGAGAACAATGGATATAGGCAAGAAGCATTACACGTGGGGAGTCGTACCTCAATACCTTGCCCCCTGAGTGTGTCAACCTGCCAGGCTCGGGTACGACTAAGAGCCAGCACTACATGAGGTTGGGCAGCCCACACCCACCTCCCAAACAGTCCAACGCATCACAGCCCACCCAGTACTGTCCGTGACCCCCCAAAAACCCCCCCCACCCAAAGTGCAGCTCTAAGTCTTAAGCCCTGCAAAGAGCTAGTGATAGTGTCCCACTAACCTGCGGTCAACTTCACAGTGTCCACCTAGTACAGGATGAGGTCGGCAATCAGCAAAGTCAGAGGGACAGGTGTGGTACCTTTATAAGGGCTAGGTAGCGTAGGGCGAGGTCCATGGTTCTAGGCAAAGGTGGTCGGTAGTGGCGTCACCGGGTGTTATTCTTCTGGGCCGGCAGGGCCTCCTCGTCGTTGCGGAAGGGGGGCAACACGGTCGCCCGACAGGTTCTCGGCCGCTGGGTGGGGTCCAGTCGGACGTGCAGGCGGATACTCAAGAATCCAGTTAGGAACGTGGACATGTGGCAGTCCAGCGGACTGGAGGAATCTGGCGACGTCGTTGGGCCAGCGCAGCGAGTGCCAACGGTTCTCGATCTTGGCTTGTAGGCTGAATGGGAAGCCCCATTTATAGGGAATCCGCTTCTCCGTTAGCATGGTCGTGAGCGGTTTCAGCGCTCTGCGGGCATCTAGCGTGAGAGGTGAAAGGTCTTGGAAGAGCATGACCTGGGAGTCCATATATGTGAGCGTGCGTCGGGCCCTGGCCGCTCTCATTATGGCGTCCTTGAGTTGGAACGAAGTGAGGCAGCAAATCAGGTCCCTGGGCTGGCCATCTCTTCTAGGGCCTCGGAGCGCTCTATGTGCGCGTTCCATGGAGATATCAGGGGGTGCGTCTTCTCCTAGCAGGTACAAGAAAAGGCCCGTCAGCAGTTCCCGTGGGGACTCATTGTCGGCTTCAGGGAGGCCCCGTACTCGTATGTTATTGCGGCGGCCTCTGTTGTCCAGGTCCTCGACCTGTCTGCGCATCTCAAGAAGTATATTCCCCTGTCTCGCCGTAGCTAGGTCTGTGGCCTGCTGGTATTGCACAGTTTGGAGGCGAGTCTCTTCCAGATCATCCACCCTCTGCTCCAGGGCCGTCAGGTCCCTGCGCACCGCGGCTACCTCTTCCCGGATGACGGTACGCAGCTCCGCGACCAGGGCCGTCTTGTCACTTCGTGTGAGCATGTTGGCCGATATAGCCGCTATGTCCAGCGACATTTGGGACAGCGCAGCTGCGCCGGGTGTGTCACTCGCGGAGCCCGCCAGGCTGCTGGTGCTCGGGGAGGTGGGCGCCATCTTGTCCGTGCCGCGTGTGTCTCTAAGGTGCTGAGGTGTGGACAGAAATTCGTCCATCGGACCGGGTCTAAGGGTGGTGTGGGGTGTAGGAGGAGGTCTCGGGGTCGTCATACGTTTGGTTCTCCCCATGTGGACCGCAAATTTCGCTCAGGGTCTGGGTTTAGGCGGATCGGGGCCCGGGAGCAAGTGCAGCGTGCGACCTACTCCATGTGCAGTCAAGCCACGCCCCCCCTACCCACAGCTTATGTTCCTCTCAATACAATGTAAAAATGTGCCGTATAATCATATGCCATGGTTGAATTGTTGAACTTGTTACCGCTTACGACTGCTATCGAGTAAGCATACTGTTATATTATGCACAACAAAAAATAAAGAATTTATAAAAATGTAAAAAAAAAAAAAACACAAAAAAAAAAAAAAACAGCACAACAGTGTGATGTAATAGTTATGATGCTAGCATTAATTGTAATGCCCTTAGTGCCATTTGATTATGAGTCAAACCAATTTTCGAGGCAATTGACACTGAAGCCCTGGAGCAAGTGTCATGGCTTTGTTGTCCATTTCGTGAATATGGTAATGGTGGTTAGTGTGCTTTAGTATTAGTAGGCTTTGCCACAAACATTCATAGCTAATCTTCTGGAGACATTTTAAAGTGAAATACCCACTGGTGTTTTTGTAAAGAGGTCTAAAAATCTGCAGTGTTTGTGAAGGAAAACCAGCTTGTTTAACCCCTTAAGACCGGAGGGCGTACAATTACATCCTTTTGTAAGCGGCTCTAAACGCCGCCGGGCGTAATTGTACGCCCTCCGTTTTTTTTTTTTACTTACCCACGCCGGCGATCGCGGTTGGGGGGACTCCCAGGGAAACCCCCGCGGCACGTCCGCCCTCTTCAACCCCCCCGGCCATGTGAGAGTGAGGTCCTTGCGAAGACCTCACAATCACATGGCCGGGTTAGCTGGCTGCAGCAATGCCAGCAGGGGGACTAACTGTAATGACAGTTAGTCCCCCTGCTGGCTGGAAATCAAATTAAAATAAGTGTAAAAAATATATATATATATATATATATATATATATATATAATCTAAGTATATATATATATACACACATATACATACACACACATACACTGTCTAGGTGTATTTTACTATTTATATATATATATAGATATATATATATATATATATATGAAACATGGGGGGATGGTTGCACTCACCTAAACATGCTTAAATGGGGTGCTGCTGGGGGCCATATTATACAATAAATACACAAGATCCAGCGCACTCTCCTATCTACTAAACAGCAACTTCAATGTTGACAGATTTTATTAGTTTGTAAAAGTTTTTTTTAAAAACACCTAATCTAGGCAAAAAAAATGGGGATTTAGTTACATTATATGATCATACATTGCATAAGCCTGCCACAACGTCAATGTACCCCATCTTTGGCAGGTCCTACTCTCACAGTCTAATGTCTGCTCTTATGAGATTAACCACTTACTTGGGAAAAAATTCCATCTGAGGCTCTTTGCAGTACAAGGCTAAATAGGGACCTGAGATGAGGCACCTGTAACAGGGAGGGGTGCAGAACCAAGGAGTTGGCTAGACTCCCAAATATATATAGGAAACATGGGGGGATGGTTGCACTCACCTAAACATGCTTAAATGGAGTGCTGCTGGGGGCCATATTATAAAATAAATACACAAGATCCAGCGCACTCTCCTATCTACTAAACAGCAACTTCAATGTTGACAGATTTTATTAGTTTGTAAAAGTTTTTTTTAAAAACACCTAATCTAGGCAAAAAAATGGGGATTTAGTTACATTATATGATCATACATTGCATAAGCCTGCCACAACGTCAATGTACCCCATCTTTGGCAGGTCCAACATTGAAGTTGCTGTTTAGTAGATAGGAGAGTGCGCTGGATCTTGTGTATTTATTGTATAATATGGCCCCCAGCAGCACCCCATTTAAGCATGTTTAGGTGAGTGCAACCATCCCCCCATGTTTCCTATATATATTTGGGAGTCTAGCCAACTCCTTGGTTCTGCACCCCTCCCTGTTACAGGTGCCTCATCTCAGATCCCTATTTAGCCTTGTACTGCAGAGAGCCTCAGATGGAATTTTTTCCCAAGTAAGTGGTTAATCTCATAAGAGCAGACATTAGACTGTGAGAGTAGGACCTGCCAAAGATGGGGTACATTGACGTTGTGGCAGGCTTATGCAATGTATGATCATATAATGTAACTAAATCCCCATTTTTTTGCCTAGATTAGGTGTTTTTAAAAAAAACTTTTACAAACTAATAAAATCTGTCAACATTGAAGTTGCTGTTTAGTAGATAGGAGAGTGCGCTGGATCTTGTGTATTTATTATATATATATATATATATATATATATTAATATCAAATTACACGTAGACTGATACTGATTAAATATATATATATATAATTATTGTTATATATATATATTTATATATAATATAAAAAAATATGTAAATACGTAAAAAAATAAAATTAAAAAAATAATTGAAAATAAATAATGAAAAAATATATAGATGTGTGTTATTTCGTTCTAACTGTATTGTGATATTAATATATATATTTATATCAAAATACACAGAGAACAAAATAATATATATATCTATATACATAAATATATACGTATATATCACTAAATATATACCTATATATAAATAAAAATATAAAAAAAATTAAATATATATATATATATACGTATATATACACATATGTATATGTATACATATATTAATTCTACACATATATTTATGTAATATTTTTACATAATTAGGTATCCTTATTAATTACAATTAGCGGGACCTGCTTGACAACCCATGCCGAAAGTATAGGGAATTTAATTTGCTAGCACTATATTTAACCCTATACCTTTCCAAGACACCATAAAACCTATACATGGGGGGTACTGTTTTACTCGGGAGGTAATTTTCATTCTTGGGCTACCATAGGGTCACAAAGGCAACGTAAGCAATGTGGTGAATTTTAATGTGAAAAAAACACAAGCCTTATATTTGACGCTGTAACTTTTGAAAACACCATAAAACCTGTACATGAGGGGTATTGTTGTACTCGGGAGACTTCACTGAATACAAATATTAGTGTTTCAAAACAGTAAAATGTATTACAACGATGATATCGCCAGTAAAAGTGAAGTTTTTTGCATTTTTCACGCACAAACAGCACTTACACGGACGATATTATTGCTGCAATACTCCCGTTGTGCTGAACGCTCCTGGAGGAAGTCTCGTACACAATCAGACTTTCTCCATTATAGATTCATATTGTGTTCATACAGTGCAGCCCTTGCCCTTGCCAAACAGTCCTATTTTTCCTCTCTCATTAGTTCATGTTCCCGCAACCCCAGGCGTCTCTTTGACACCTTTAATTCTCTTCTTCGCCCTGCTGTGGCCACCCCCAAAACTAACCTTACTTCTGATAACTTTGCATGTTACTTCACTGACAAGATTGAACAGCTAAGGAAAGAATTCTCCCCTCCTTGCCTTTCTGTTTCTCAATCACACATAGATCATGCATTTCCTACCCTTCAGACATTCTCCCCAGCTACTGACCAAGAGGAGTCTGCTCTTCTTTGCTCCTCTCGCCCCACCACTTGCCCGCTCGATCCTGTCCCATCTCACCTTATCAGATCTCTCTCCACTTGTCTTGTGCCTTCTCTAACACACATCTTCAACTGCTCGCTCTCTTCTGGCATCGTCCCTGCTGACCTTAAACATGCCACTGTAGTACCTATACTAAAAAAACCATCCCTCGACTCATCCACCCTCTCTAATTACCGTCCCATATCCCTGCTCCCTTTTTCCTCAAAGCTTCTGGAAAGGCTTGTCTTTACCCGTGTGTCTCATTTCCTCAATTCCAACTCTCTCCTTGACCCCCTTCAATCTGGCTTCCGCCCTCTCCACTCTACAGAGACTGCCCTTATCAAAGTCACTAACGACCTAATCGCAGCTAAATCCAAAGGCCACTACTCCATACTAATTCTTCTTGACCTCTCAGCGGCCTTTGACACCGTTGATCATGCTCTCCTTCTTCAAACTCTTCAATCACTTGGTCTCTGTGACTCTGTCCTCTCGTGGTTTTCCTCTTATCTCTCCCAACGCTCATTCAGTGTCTCCTTTTCTAATGATACCTCCTCCCCTCGCCCTGTCTCGGTTGGAGTTCCCCAAGGCTCCGTCCTTGGTCCACTTCTATTTTCTCTTTATACTGCCTCTCTTGGCAAACTTATTACCTCTTTTGGATTCCACTACCACCTGTATGCTGATGACACCCAGCTATATCTCTCCTCCCCGGACCTCTCCCCTGCCATCCTGCAACGTGTCACTGCTTGCCTTTCTTCCATCTCTGACTGGATGTCCTCCCGCTTTCTGAAACTCAATCTCTCAAAAACTGAGCTCCTTGTCTTTCCTCCTCCTAATACTGATCCTCCTCTTTCACTCTCCCTTCAAGTTTGTGGTACCAACATCAGTCCATCCTTGCAAGCGCGCTGTCTTGGCGTCATACTTGACTCTGGTCTCACCTTTGAGCCTCACATCCAGCATGTTGCCAAATCCTGTAGATTCCATCTTAAAAACATAGCCCGCATCCGCCCCTTTCTTGCACCAGATACTACCAAGGAGCTTGTCCATGCTCTGGTAATCTCCCGCATGGATTACTGTAACCCTCTCCTGATTGGTCTTCCCAAAAGCCATACTGCACCCCTACAGTCCGTAATGAACGCTGCTGCTAGACTGATTTTCCTCTCTAGTCGTTTCTCTCACACCTCACCCCTCTGCCAGTCCTTACATTGGCTTCCTGTATGCTATAGGAGTCAATTCAAGGTACTAACTCACACCTATAAAGCACTGAACAACTCTAGCCCCTCTTATATCTCCTCACAGATCCATAGGTATGTCCCTTCTCGGTCTCTCCGTTCTGCCCGTGACCACCTCCTGTCCGTTGTCCGCACTCGTACGGCCAACTCGCGCTTGCAGGACTTCTCGCGGGCGGCTCCCTTCCTATGGAATAGCCTGCCTACCGCCATCAGACTCTCCCCTAGTCTTGCATCTTTTAAGAAGTGCCTTAAAACTCATCTCTTTAGGAAAGCATATGGCCTCCAAGACTAACCCTTACCTCACATACCTGTCTCTTGCCCTCTCCTAAAGGGCAGTCCACCTTATTTGATTGCAAATTCCTGTCCTAATGTGTTTTACACCCACCTCCTATAGAATGTAAGCTCGATCGAGCAGGGTCCTCTTCAACCTATTGTTCCTGTAAGTTTATTTGTAATTGTCCTATCTATAGTTAAATCCCTTCTCATAATATTGTAAAGCGCTACGGAATCTGTTGGCGCTATATAAATTGCAATAATAATAATAATAATAATAATAATAAAATACAACAATACCCCTCATGTACAGGTTTTATGGTGTTTTCAAAAGTTACAGCGTCAAATATAAGGCTTGTGTTTTTTTCACATTAAAATTCGCCAGATTGCTTACGTTGCCTTTGTGACCCTATGGTAGCCCAAGAATGAAAATTACCCCTATGATGGCAAACCATTTGCAATAGTAGACAACCTAAGGTATTGCAAATGGGGTATGTCCAGTCTTTTTTAGTAGCCACTTACTCACAAACACTGGCCAAAATTTGCGTTTTTTGCATTTTTCACACACAAACAAATACTAACGCTAACTTTGGCCAGTGTTTGTGACCAAATGGCTACTAAAAAAGACTGGACATACCCCATTTGCAATACCTTGGGTTGTCTACTATTGCAAATGGTATGCCATTATGGGTGTAAATTTAATTCCTGGGCTACTATACAGTCTCAAAGGCAACGTAACCAATCTGGCGAATTTCAAATGTAACCTGCTATATTTGACCCTGTAACTTCCCAAAACACCATAAAACCTGTACATAGGGGTATTGTATTGCAGTAAAAGCAAACAGTATTATGACATTGACAGTTAAAATGTCATGTAGAACTAAAAAAATACCCAAATTTCTTAATTTCTCCCATTTTTTTCATATTAAATTAGGTTTCATAGCTAAATATTTGATATTAAATGAAAGCCCTGTTTCCCCTGAATAAAATGATATATAATAAGGGGGGTGCATTTAATATGAAAATGGTGAATTACGGTTGGACAGACATATAGCGCAAATGCCAGGTTTTGTTTACGTTTTGTTTTGTTCACAACTTGTACTTTTGGCTCAGTCCTTAACCCCTTAACGCCGTTACAACGTACCATGCCGTCCCGCATTAAATGGGCTTTAAAGCCGTTGCGGCGGTATGGTACGTCGTAACGGCTTTGAGCCCCTGTTGGAGAGGTGTACTCACCTCCGCTGCGATCCTCTTCTGGGGGGCTGCCTGACAGCCCAGGCAGCCCCCCTCCGGCAAATGAGGCCCCCGGGGGCCATGTGATAGCTCTCAAAGCGCGATCACATGGCCCCCTATAGCTGGCTATGGATCTGCCAGCAGGGGGACTGTTTGAAATATCAGACAGTCCCCCTGCTGGTGGGAAAGTAAAAAAATATATATTAAACATGTGTAAAAATAAATTTTACATATTTTTATATATATATAATATGTATATATAATACATACATATTATATATATAATATATATATATAATATATATACATATTATATATATGTAACGTCATACAAAATGTACTTTAATATTAATATAAGTATATATATTAATATTAAAATACACTTAGAATGACGTTACATATATATAATATGTATATATATTATATATATAATAGATGTACATATATATTATATATAAATACGTATAATTAAAATAATAAATAAATAAAATAATAAAATAAATAAATAAAATATTGAAACAAAATTTAATATAAATTATATATGCATATGTAATTTCATTCTAACAGTATTTTGTTATTAATATATATATATCGGTAACAAAATACACTTAGAATGACATTCTATATATATCTATCTATATATAAAATACAAATAACCGCAAATATATATATTTAGATAAATACATATAATTACATAAAAGATTACATTAGTATACACGTAGAATTTAAATACCTATAATGCATAAATGCATATATATATTAAAATTCTGTATATTTAAATAATCTTTTAACGTAATTATGTGATTGGATTAATTAAAATTTGATTGACATGCCTGACAACACAGGGAGAAAGTGCAGAGAATCTAATTCGCAAGCACTATATTTGACCCTGTAACTCTCCAAGACACCATAAAACCTGTACATAGGGGGTACTGTTTTACTCGGGAGACTTCGCTGAACTCAAATATTAGTGTTTCAAACTGGTAAATTGTATTACAACGATGATAATTTTTTTTTTTTTTATTCTTTATTTTTGTTGTGCAGTTAGTTACATGTTATCAACATACGCCACAACAGCGTGTTTAAAGGTGTATTTAGGTTTGACAGTGGCATGAGAAATTGCAAATTTTTATATAGGTATAACAAGATTGGTTAAACAGCGAAAACGTTAGCATTAAGTAAAATGATTCACGTTTAACATTGCTAAAGTAACTTTGCTAGTGTAGTTGTAGCGCGGTTACATACGTCTAGATTAGCAATGGCACAGACAGCACAGGGATTCAACGTTAATGAACAGGCTAGGCAGACATATTTAACTGGTGGGCACACTGAATATGAGATGCGAGCTGTCTAAGTTTAGTATACATCACAAGTAAGATACAGGAGTGAGTCAAATTATAGGCTAGGACCTGTGTGCCTGGACCTGCCAGCCTAACAGGTAGCACTAGAAAGCAAGTAAACACGAGGAGTTAAATGCTTGTCATATGACAACAAAAGAAATGAAAAACCGGAGCTAGGAGACATTTCAGGCCTTCAGGAGATAAAGTTAATTAGTTAAGATAGTCGCTTGCTAAGTATTATTAAGAAAATAGATAAACTATCAACACCACAGGGTCCTAAAAACGTTAAGAAAAAGGTAATGCATAGACTGAGGATAACAAAAGTCATTATATTGACGTGTTATCTGATTGGCACCCAATGCCACAGGTGGGTCACAGCAGGGAGTTCAGCCACAGTGAATTTCAAGATTTTCTGGTCCATGAACCAGGGTTCCTCGTGGCTGCGCTCGGTCTTGAATCCTTGGGTGGTCAGTGCTGTCAGGGCGGGTTCTGCTTTGTGTCTTGTGGTATGTGCAACTGCAGGCACTTCCATTTGAGTGTGGTATGTTCTTGTTTGCAGTGTCCATAATCTTTGCTTTGCTTTTTTTAATTTTTTTTTTTTTTTATAAGGACCCGGCAGGGTGGCAGTGTGTGCTTATTCATTAGCTCCGTTGGCTCACTTTTTGGATAAGCATTCGCTCGATCTCACAGGCAGCTCGCGCACATGGTCGGCGCTGGTGGCCATCTTGTGGGCCGCCGCCCGGCGGCTAATCCTCACCAGGGCGGCTGTCTAGGTCCAGGTTAGTGTGCTGGCTAGTGCCCCTGCAGACCGGGATGACGCCCCCGGTCCAGAGGGGGGGGGGAGCGTGACGCCGGCTGGAGACCCGGGAGAGCAGCCGTCTCATCTCGGCTCAAGCCCCAATGGGCTCCATGCCCCAGTCGGGACGCTGTCGGCGCCAGAGAGTCTCATGCGGTGTGCTCGTTTGCCCCAGTGACCGGGGGTCAGTGTGGTCGCCTGTGTGGTTTTCCAGTCTCGTATAGCCTCCAATTTACTCCGACTTCGGGCCCTGGAGCGGGAGCTCAGACAGAGCACGTCTGATCCCGCCGGCGGTCAGGCCCCGCCCCCCACAACGATGATATTTTAAGTAAAAGTGACGTTTTTCGCATTTTTTACAAGCGAACTGCACTTTTATGGTCTATATTATTGTTGTAATATGTTTTACTGTTTTAAAACACTAATATTTGTGTTTAGTGAAGTCTCCCGAGAATAACAGTACCCCCCATGTACAGGTTTTATGGTGTTTTGGAAAGTTAAAGAGTCACATATAAGGCTTGCATTTCATTTTTTTTCACATTGAAATTTGCCAGATTGGTTATGTTGCCTTTGAGAGCGTATGGTAGCCCAGGAATAAGAATTACCCCCATGATGGCATACCATTTGCAAAAGTAGACAACCCGAGGTATTGCAAGTGGGGTATGTCCAGTCTTTCTTAGTAGCCACTTAGTCACAAACACTGGCCAAATATTCGTTTTTTGCTTTTTTCACACAAAAACAAATATGAACGCTAACTTTGGCCAGTGTTTGTGACTAAGTGGCTACTAAAAAAGACTAAACATACCCCACTTTCAATACCTTGGCTTGTCTACTTTTTCAAATGCTATGCTATTATGGGGGTAATTCTCATTCCTGGCTACCACACCGTCTCAAAGGTAACATTACTAAACTGGAAAATTTCAATTTGAAAATGGAATGTTCTATATTTGACCCTGTAACTTTCCAAAACAACATAAAACCTGTTAATGAGGGGTACTGTTGTACTCGTGACACATCGCTGATTACAAATATGTGCATTTTTTTGCAGTATTATTATGACATTCACAGTTAAAATGTCAGATGGAAATGCAAATTTTAAAAAAAAACGTATTTTCTCACATTTTTTTTAAAATTTTATTCATAATAAATTATGTTCCATATATGAATAGTTAATGATAAATTAAAGCCCTGTTTCTCCTGAACAAAATGATATATAATAAGTGTGGGTGCATATAATTTGAAAGAGGGGAACTACGGGTGAACAGACATATAGCGCAAATTCCATTTTTTGTTTACGTTTTGTTTTGATCAGAACGTGCACTATTGACTCCGTCCTGAAAGTGTTAAGGGGTTAAAAAAAGAAAACACCTTGAAAAAGAAACAACATAAGAATACCAGTGTATTGACAAATCAAGACAATAAAACAGAGTTAAAACGGTCATTTAAAAAATATATAGCACTGTTGAAAAGGAAAACATCTTTTAAAAGAAAAGGCTTGCCACTGATGTTAAAGACTGTGTTTATGTATGGTAATTTATTTCCAAACTGCAGAAAGAGCTGGGCCCCTGTTGAGAGCAAGGGTCATGGTGCTTGGCATCTGCTGAACATTCAGTATTCCCTCCCATATAGAGAAAGTGACACAGAGAACAGACTGTCACTGTATACACTTGAGTCTCAACATAACAGTAAATTTACAGAGTGATATCAGTTTACTGAGTCCAGTGTTTATGACATCAGATTGTAGGAGGGCAGTTCCCTTTCTCTCCTCCTTTCTATCCTCCCACAGTCAGCTCTCTTTGCCTCTGCAGGGAGGGGGGTAAAACCCTGGGTGTCAAGTCCTGTGTTTCACACCCCCTCCTGTGGGTATTTCCCACCTGAGGAGGGGGCCTAGGTCTCACAGCAAAGAGGGGATGGGTGAAGAACAGGGTCACATTGACAGCTGCATGCTGCACTCCCAAAGTGACAGCTCCACGCTGCGCTCTCTCAGCATTTCTGTGGATGAACAGAATGTCATTCCAGGAGCTTTGAGACTCATCCATGAACTAAGACCTGACTGGAACCCCCGGGATGTGCAGACAAAGGTACAGTGACACACATACAGTGACATGTCAGGCAAATACAGCACTCCTCTGAAACTCATACACAAAAAAAGGCAGCTCAAACAAGTGACACAGAAATGTAACATTTCAGCTCTAACCTGCACACTGAACCTCGCCTTCAGCAAAGTTCCATTCACACACTTCTGACATTCTTTCATATAATATATTAAACACACAAACAGCAACTAACTAGGTCTTCAACAGTGCACAGCATTTATGATATTGATACTTTTATTCTGAAACTAATTGGTAGGGCACAGGTGTGTCACCTGTGGATTGTTGCCTGATCAAGTACAAAAATAGAGACATAATTAAAAGCACTGGCACACTTCTATTTAGGTAAAATGCATGGAGGCAGAATCTTGCCTATCACCTGCCACAGAAGAGTCTGTGGGAATGACAGCTTCCCACCATTCTCAATGGCCCTCCCCTCTCTTCCAAGGTACTTGCCTATTTATTTTAAATATACCCCTTTTACTCTTATTTTGTGCACTGCTCATGCACCACCATCTGACTGCAGCAACACATTGCATTATGGTTCATGGCGCAACTAAGATGTAACCCTGAGCAACCATGTCAGCGAGAGCCAAGCCGGGGGCAGGGAGACCAAGGATCTGGCCAATAACAAGGTTATGCATACATTAACTATTGATCAGAGGAAACAGCCCTGCTAGAAGATGCAGAGCAATATAGAAGTCTGGAAAACCAAGTAGATTTTATCATTACATGCAATTCTATCATTGATACATTCTATCATTGAAATGGATGGCACAGTCATTGCTTCTTTGTATAATGTTTGTGAAGTATTTATAACAAATATGAAATATGTTGTAACAATATCAGGAATGTCAGAATAAAAAGGACACTAACAGACATCATAACCACTACGGCTTGTATCGGTTATGTTGCAACAAGTTTATGGTTGCCTGCCCTCAGTTTTCTGTCAATATATTTTCAAACAGCAAAAACAGAGGATACAGAGGCATTCGATGCCCACTCCCCATTTGGCATATGATCCTCATTATTCGTCCAAAATATTTTTACAAGTAACCAGGATACAGCAACGCTAGATTGCTGATAAACCTTCTGGTAAAGATGAACCAACACAAGTTTCTATATCCTTGTGAACCTGTAACCATATTCACACTATTGATTTTGACAAATAATTTAGAACTGAAACTTCCTCAATATCCCATTCAAAGCTGAAGGGGTAGGTTTAGGTGCCAGAGAATCTGGCAGACAATTTGACAAACACAAGAGGGACTACACTATATGCATTACAATTAGCTTTAACAATGATAATTGGAATGTCCCTTAAATTCTATTATATAGAACAAATGATTATAATTACCATTATGGATGTAGAGTTAACATGTTCTGCAGCACTGTACATTAATACAAGAGACAAAATTCTAACAAGACATGTTTCACATACGGGAAATGAGATAAAAAAAAAGGGTCCTGCCCAAAACAAGCTTACAATCTAAAAGGATGAGGGACAAAGACAGTGAGGGAGTCAAATGACCTGTATGTACCTGAAAGGATGGGAGGGTTATTTTGGAGAAGCAGCACAGTAGATGGGAGACAACAGAAGAAGGTTGTAAGGAATGAGGCATTAAGGGGGAAGCTCATCGGCTTCTCTAACGTGTGTTTCTAAGCACGGCAGAGACCGTGTGATCCAAATGTGGTGTGGGAGGGCATTCCATAAGGAGGAGGTAGCCCTAGATTTGCAGGTGTTATTTTGGGCCAATAAGCAAAACAAAATAGCATGGACAAGCATTTTGGCAAGAAATGTTTTTAAGGTAAAAGAAACAGGATTTTGTGATTGATTTTATGTAAGCGGTGAAAGAAAGGCGAGAATAAAACAGCACACCAAGACAACATGCTTGCGGTCCATTGACCTGGAAAGAAACAGGGACAGAGGTATCGTTAGGAGAATAGGTTATGAATAGTGAAGTTATCCAGTCAGAGACATGATCCAGCAGATGGCGAGACAGGTTAGGTGAGAAGAGGTACATATAGCATAGAGATAGACAACCTTCGACACTGCAGATGTTTTGGACTACACCTCCCATGATGCTTTGCCAGCATTATGGCTGTAAGAACATTGTGGGAGATGTAGTCCACAGCATCTGAAGTGCTGAAGGTGCCTACCACTGATACAGGAAATAGTGTAAGGTTATATTAAAAGGCAAAGGATGATATTAGGTCACCAAGAAAGGCTGTGTAAATTGAGAAAACAAGAGTTCCCAGTATAGAGCTTTGAGGAACTCCAAAAGATGAGGAACCAGAAAAGGAGACACTGAAAAAGCATTTAGACAGTTAGAGAACCAGGAAAGAATAGTGTCACTGTGGCCAAGATTGTGAAGGGTGAGGAATAGACGTGGGTTGTCAACAGTGTCAAAAGGGACAAGAAGATTTTAGCCAAAGACAAGACAGTCGTAAATGAGAAAGCCTGGTGCTACAGAATGGCATGAAGTGGACACATGATAGGGCAGGAAGAAAGCATAAGTGCAGAAACCTCTTCTTCATGAAATGGAGAGAAGATACTAAATATAGAGGAGGAGGCTGGGCAAAGGATCAAATAGTTGAGGGTCGAAACAAGTGAGGCTATTTCTTTTCCGATATTGTCAAACTTTTTTGTGAAACAGTATGCAAGTGAGATAAGTAGAAGGGGAAGATTAAGTTTGAGTTTGGTATCATGTAAGAAGGTGGAGATGAGGGAGGCAAAGTACGTTTGTTTGGTGAGAAAGATGGTACACCTGTAGGAATCCAACATTAATTGCTCCTTTAAATTATGTATAGCTAAAGTGATACATGGTTTCTTTTAATGCAACCATTATAACTGTTGAATGTGCTGTCACAAACTGCTTGTGTCAAACCGACGTACATTAATATATTTTCTTTATTCTACGTTTGTTATATTACCACAGACAGTGCAGGCATACCAGACAGGGCAATGAAAAGAGGTAGCAGAGTGGGGCAAAATTGAATGTGTGTGGTATTAGAAGGGTTCCTAGGGGGGGAAAGGATGAAAGTGAGCAGGGCCAGTGTTAGGGGAGATGTCCCCAGTTGCTAGGAGCATGAAAAGATAATATGAGAGGAGATGGGAGTGAGGTGAAGGATGGGGAACAGGAGAGTGGGTAAAAGGGATAGGGAGAAACCTTGCATTCTCCATTCTTACTATTGGCTCTCAGACAGACAGCAATCAGGGGCTCCATGCTAAAATAGATTCAGTTACTGAATATATTTCACATTCGACATCAGCTTTCAAAATATGCTGACAAATATTTTGTATGCCCAAGACTTTTTTTTTTCTTTAGAAACATTAAATTCAATGCTACTCATAGCAAAGCACTGGTAAATAAGAAAGATTGACGGGCATGAACAATGTAAACACAAAACTGTTTCTAGAACCTGACCTGGGCAGGAACCTAAATTAAAATGACTTTTTGTTTAAAGGGACACGATAGTCACCAGAACAACTATAGCTTAATGTAGTTGTTCTGGTGAGTATAATCATTGCCTTCAGGCATTTTTATGCAAACACTGCCTTTCAGAGAAAAGGCAGTGCTTACATTGCCCTAGGGACACCTCCAAGAGATCACTCCTTAGATGACCACTGGAGGGGCTTCCTGGCTCAGTGATGCACAGTAGGCAGCTCTGCCGTTCAGCGTCTCCACGCTCTGCATGGGGACGCTGAATTTTCCTCATACAGATGCATTAATTCAATGCATTGCATTGATGGCCCCACCCCCTTTTAGCCAATCCAATGCTTCTCCCTATTGGCTAAAAATCTGCAATTCTGATTATGTCACCAAGGGGGCGGGGCTGGCTGACCCACATGGTGCTGGAAATAAGGAGAGTTTTAATTGCTCTTAAGGAAACTAAGGGGGGGGGGGGGGCAAGCCACCTAAATGGTGGGTTTTGCACTATAGGGTCAGGAATACATGTTTGTGTTCTGACCCTGTAGTGATCCTTTAAATATCCAAGTCCAGGCCCTTCTTAATGGAAGACCAAATAAAATGCATAAGATAATACATTTAGCCAATTAAGAGCATTGTTTGGCTGTCCCTAGAGTGACCCGTAATGTAACCACAACCAATGAATACAATTCAGCTTATTAACCCCTTAAGGACGGGGGACGTGCTATGCCGTCCTTAGGGACCTGGCTCTAAACGCCGGAGGGCGGCATAGCACGTCCCTGCCGTCCTAGTGTCAGTATGAATCAATGTGTGTGTCAGTATGGATCAATGTATGTGTGTCAGTATGGATCAATGTATGTGTGTCAGTATGGATCAATGTATGTGTGTCAGTATGGATCAATGTATGTGTCAGTATGGATCAATGTATGGATCAATGTATGTGTGTCAGTATGGATCAATGTATGTGTGTCAGTATGGATCAATGTATGT
This sequence comes from Pelobates fuscus, assembly GCF_036172605.1. NCBI lineage: Eukaryota > Metazoa > Chordata > Amphibia > Anura > Pelobatidae > Pelobates > Pelobates fuscus. The sequence goes on from NC_086317.1 coordinate 170,332,074, forward strand.
GTCAGTATGGATCAATGTATGTGTGTCAGGATGGATCAATGTATGTGTCAGTATGGATCAATGTATGGATCAATGTATGTGAGTCAGTATGGATCAATGTATGTGTGTCAGTATGGATCAATGTATGTGTCAGTATGGATCAATCTGTGTGTCAGTATGGATCAATGTATGTGTGTCAGTATGGATCAATGTATGTGTGTCAGTATGGATCAATGTTTGTGTCAGTATGGATCAATGTATGTGTCAGTATGGATCAATGTATGTGTCAGTATGGATCAATGTATGTGTGTCAGTATGGATCAATGTATGTGTGTCAGTATGGATCAATGTATGGATCAATGAATGGATCAATGTTTGTGTCAGCATGGATCAATGTATGGATCAATGTTTGTGTCAGTATGGATCAATGTATGTGTCAGTATGGATCAATGTATGGATCAATGTATGTGTGTCAGTATGGATCAATGTATGTGTCAGTATGGATCAATGTATGTGTGTCAGTATGGATCAATGTATGTGTCAGTATGGATCAATGTATGGATCAATGTATCGGTCAATGTTTGTGTCAGTATGGATCAATGTATGTGTGTCAGTATGGATCAATGTATGTGTCAGTATGGATCAATGTATGGATCAATGTATGTGTCAGTATGGATCAATGTATGTGTGTCAGTATGGATCAATGTATGTGTGTCAGTATGGATCAATGTATGGATCAATGTATGTGTCAGTATGGATCCATGTATGTGTCAATATGGATCAATGTATGTGTCAGTATGGATCAATGTATGGATCAATGTATGGATCAATGTATGGATCAATGTTTGTGTCCGTATGGATCAATGTATGTGTCAGTATAGATCAATGTATGTGTGTCAGTATGGGTTACTTTGTGTGTGTGTCAGTATGGATCAATGTATGGATCAATGTATGTGTCAGTATGGATCCATGTATGTGTCAGTATGGATCAATGTATGTGTCAGTATGGATCCATGTATGTGTCAGTATGGATCAATGTATGTGTCAGTATGGATCAATGTATGGATCAATGTATGTGTCAGTATGGATCAATGTATGTGTCAGTATGGATTACTTTGTGTGAGTGTCAGTATGGATCAATGTTTGTGTCAGTATGGATCAATGTTTGTGTCAGTATGGATCAATGTATGTGTCAGTATGGATCAATGTATGTGTGTCAGTATGGATCAATGTATGTGTTAGTATGGATCAATGTTTGTGTCAGTATGGATCAATGTATGTGTCAGTATGGATCAATGTATGGATCAATGTATGTGTCAGTACGGATCAATGTATGGATCAATGTATGTGTCAGTATGGATCAATGTTTGTGTCAGTATGGATCAATGTATGGATCAATGTAAGGATCAATGTATGTGTCAGTATGGATCAATGTATGTGTGTCAGTATGGATCAATGTATGTGTCAGTATGGATTACTTTGTGTGAGTGTCAGTATGGATCAATGTATATGTCAGAATGGATTACTGTGCGTTTGTCAGTATGGATAAATGTATGTATCAGCATGGATTTCTCTGTCTGTGTGTGTCTCAGTATGGATTAATGTTTGTATCGGTATGGATCAATGTGTGTGTCAATATGGATTACTGTGTGTGTGTCAGTATGGATTAGTTTGTGTGTGAGTGTCAATATGGATCACTGTGTATGTGAATCAGTATGGATCAATGTTTGTGTTAGTATGGATTAGTTTGTGTGTATGTGTGTGTGAGTGTCAGTATGGATCACTATGTGTGTGAGTGTCAGTATGAATCACTGTGTATGTGAATCAGTATGGATCAATGTTTGTGTCAGTATAGATCACTGTTTGTGTGTGTTTCAGTATGGATCACTGTTTGTGTGTGTCAGTATGGATAACTGTGTGTGTGTCAGTATATGTCACTGTATGTGTGTGTGTCAGTATGTGTCAATGTGTGTGTCAGTATGGATCATTGTGCGCCAGTGTATGTGAGTGTGTGTATATGTGGGCATCAGTACGTGCCAGTGAGTATCCATTAATCAAAATTCTATATATTGATGCCTATGTATGTTTTTTTTTATTTTTTTAATGACATGTTGAATTAAAAAAATTAAATATAGCTTTGCTTTATCTATGTGATTTGTGGAAGTATTATGCATACATACATATGCACAAATGGTATTATATCACTGTGTGTGTGTGTATGTATAAATAACACAAGCATATTTTTATTATTATTTATTTATTATTAATTATTATGTTTATGATATATAATATATTCATGCATAATACACTTGGAAATTATATATATATATATATATATATATATATATATATATATATATATATATATAGCAAAATGAAAAAAATACCGGCACGCTAGGCTTTCTTCATCCAATTTATTGTATGGTTCCCAGACTGTCAACGTTTCAGCTCCCGATCGGAGCTTTCATCAGGACACATGAAATAACATAACTACAAATGACATACATATATAGGACACATAATTACAATTTACTCACCAAGTTCAGGTGTAACACATTTCCTCAACTGCCTGGCGTGCACTGAGCGTCTGTGCGCATGTGTATCTGCCACCCAATCACCCCGAATCAGGAAGTAGCTGTAGCCAATCGTTACACTGCGGATATGTCACAGCACTATGGCAACCGTTTGTAAACACGGTCGCCGCTGTGTAAACAGTAGCCGCAGGGAGATTCTTCTCCTTTGTTCGCGATCGGCCAGCCCCACGTTCAGCAACCGGAATGATTTGCTGATGTTACTATGGCAACCAATAGACACTGTGTTGCTTGAAACGGCAATGCCTAGATATTATTTGCTGCAAAGTTATATTCCCTTGGACAGATATTGTTCTATAGTTTTATGTTAAAGTTTATATTCTAATACTAATCCATAGTTTAGGACCTAATTTGATGCCCCAAAATGTGATACTGTGTATGATCACATTACATATATGTCTTTATACTAATTCATAGTCTAAGACCTAACTTAATTCCCCAAAATGTGATAATGTGTATATTTATAAGTGCATGAATATATGCAGGACATGTAAAATAGACATTACATGAAGGAATGTTGCGAGTGACTAAAAAGTTATATTTATGTATCAATTTGTTAGTGTTATAAAGTACTGAATGTGTTTATTTACATATTTACAATAAATATAATGTGAAGTGTAGAAAAAATAATTACTGAAAATTTCAAAGTGTTAAAATGTGCAAACTATAATAAAAAAATAATAATACTTAATTAAACATTATTGACCATTGTCATACTTGTCCAGTGTGTGAATCACTCAATAATAAAGTGATTAGTATATAAGACAATTTTTTTCAAAAAAAAGAACTAATTACTGCATTGCTGACATATTACGATAGTATTTGTCACACCGGCTATTGATGAAAGAGCGCCTGAACTTAAGGTGAGAAATCTGCAAACTGTTATCAGATACATAAATTCAATGGCATATCTAAAACATTAAAAAATCAAAAGTAACTTTGTTAGATAAAGGTTTATACATCTCCAATTTATATAGATATATATTTTTTACAAGAATGGGATAAAGGAGCATTTTTCATTTAAACCTTTTGGAGATAATGTGCCCAATTCTAATATCCAAAAAGTTTCTCTCTGTAACAGGGACTTAGCCCGATTTCCCCCTCTCAAAGCCACAGGTACATGGTCAATTGCTACACATCGTAAAGTAGAGAGTTGATGTTGTTTCTCTAGAAAATGTCGGGCCACAGGTTTGTCCGATTTGCCATCACGATAGGCCAAGCGGATACTTGACCTGTGGCCTCTAATTCTCTCGCATAGAGCTGTCTCAGTTTTACCAATGTAACTCAATACACACGGGCACATTAGTTTATATATGACAAACTCTGTGCGACAATGTATTCTGTGAGCAATTTTATAGATCTTTCCAGTGTGGGGATGAGAGAAGGTCTTAGAGGGAATAATGTGTCCACAGGTTACACACCCTAGACATCTCACACAGCCCTTATTCTTCTCCATTGTGGATGGTTTGTAGCAATGGATAGGATCCGTTTTTACTAGCAAGTCCCTTAAGTTCTTGTTTCTTTTGTAACAAAACATGGGTCTGTGTGTTAACTCTTTAGGGAGCGTTGGATCTTGCTTGAGAATGTTCCAGCTTCGAGTGATAGATTCTGTTATCTGCTTACTGGCAGAGTGTAGCTTCATTGGGAATATTGTTCTCATTTGTAATTCCTTTTGGGGTACTGTTGTCACTTTGTGTTGTTCGCTAGCTTTAAGGAGAGCTTTATCCAATACTGGTCGTTTGTATCCTCTTTTGATGAATTTCAAATACATAGTTTTCAATTGTATTTCACATTGTTCTTCCTGGGAATTATTCCGACATACCCTCAGGAATTGTGATAGAGGTAATGAGTTCTTCAAGTGCTGTGGATGAAAGCTTTCATAGTGCAGAATGGTGTTTCGATCAGTGGGTTTGGTGTATAACCTGTACTCCAATTTTTTGTTGATAACTGTCAGCTCAACATCAAGGAATTGGACATTCTCTGAATCAATCTTGGAGGTCACTTTGATAGGGGTAGGCAACTCATTGATATACTCAACGAGTGCTACTGCTTCTGTATGTGTTCCTCTCCAGAGGATCAGGATATCATCTATGAACCGATAGTATCTCACTATTTGCTCTCGATATTTTGTTATGATGTATTCTTGTTCGAATTCGAACATGAAAGTGTTTGCATACATGGGGGCCATCGCTGCCCCCATGGACGTTCCATAAATCTGTAAAAAACATTTTGTTTCAAATCTAAAATAGTTGTAGCGTAGAGCCAATGACAATAATTCCATGGTATTCTCAACCGGAGGTCCATGGTAACATGTAGAATTTGACAGTAATCTCCTCATGGCCTCAATGCCGTCATCATGTGGTATTACAGTGTACAGACTGTTCACGTCCATCGTTATAAGTAATCCTTCAAATTCCCCAATGTGTTTCAGATCATGTAAAAGACTATTGGTATCTTTGATACATGTTGGTATAGCCGTCACTGGTTGTTTGAACAAATAGTCCAGATACTTGGCTATAGGTTCTAAGATACCTTCTATTGCAGAAACAATCGGTCTGCCTGGGAGTTCTTTAGGATTTTTATGAATTTTAGGTAACGTGTATAGAATTGGTGTTCGTGGATGTTTCTTTTGTAGATATTCAAATAGGTCTGTGCCTATATAACCTGCTTTAAGGCCAAATATTAGTAACTCTTCAATTTTTTGGGCAATGTTGTTCGTAGGATCTTTCTGCAAAAGTTGGTAAGTTTCCCGTATTTCCAATTGTTTGTGGATTTCATTGGCATATTTTGTATAGTTTAAAATAACTATGCCCCCGCCCTTGTCTGCGGGGTGGATTACTATTGTAGGGTCTGATGCTAGTTGCTTTACTAGTGCATGTTGTTCCCTGGTGAAATTCCAATGTTGAGGTTTATGTTCTTTAATGATTATTACTGTTTCATTTTTGACTGTAGACAAAAATGTTTTGATTGTCGGTTGACTTGATGGAGGGTCAAATTGGCTTGGTCTTTTAAAACATTTTTTTTTTAGGTCCACTAGGTTTCAACTATAGTGGATTTCTGTTCCTTATTGAAGAAATCCTTCAATCTCAATAAACGACCGAATTTATACAATTCTATATTCCATTGAAAATGGTAAAATAGTATTATTATTTTTTTATTATAGTTTGCACATTTTAACACTTTGAAATTTTCAGTAATTATTTTTTCTACACTTCACATTATCTTTATTGTAAATATGTAAATAAACACATTCAGTACTTTATAACACTAACAAATTGATACATAAATATAACTTTTTAGTCACTCGCAACATTCCTTCATGTAATGTCTATTTTACATGTCCTGCATATATTCATGCACTTATAAATATACACATTATCACATTTTGGGGCATTAAGTTAGGTCTTAGACTATGAATTAGTATAAAGACATATATGTAATGTGATCATACACAGTATCACATTTTGGGGCATCAAATTAGGTCCTAAACTATGGATTAGTATTAGAATATAAACTTTAACATAAAACTATAGAACAATATCTGTCCAAGGGAATATAACTTTGTAACAAATAATATCTAGGCATTGCCGTTTCAAGCAACACAGTGTCTATTGGTTGCCATAGTAACGTCAGCAAATCATTCCGGTTGCTGAACGTGGGGCTGGCCGATCACGAACAAAGGAGAAGAATCTCCCTGCGGCTACTGTTTACACAGCGGCGACCGTGTTTACAAACGGTTGCCATAGTGCTGTGACATATCCGCAGTGTAACGATTGGCTACAGCTACTTCCTGATTCGGGGGTGATTGGGTGGCAGATACACATGCGCACAGACGCTCAGTGCACGCCAGGCAGTTGAGGAAATGTGTTACACCTGAACTTGGTGAGTAAATTGTAATTATGTGTCCTATATATGTATGTCATTTGTAGTTATGTTATTTCATGTGTCCTGATGAAAGCTCCGATCGGGAGCTGAAACGTTGACAGTCTGGGAACCATACAATAAATTGGATGAAGAAAGCCTAGCGTGCCGGTAATTTTTTCATTTTGCTGTATCTATTTGACTTGGCACCGGGTATTAAATTGCTATTTAGTGGGAGTGCAGGAGCTCTGCTTTATTTTATATATGATATAAAATGTAAGAAGGGTTTGACATTTGCCAAAGGGTTTTTACTAGTATTTTTCATTTTAAAAAGTGAAAATCTAAATTTCATAATTTAAACCAAAATAGCGGATTTGAAACAAAATTTCAACTTGGGTTTAGTGACAGCTTGACTATTGTAGCAATTCAGTAATGTAGTATCGCAATAGGTAGAAGATTTCATAGTGACATCTGAGAACAGAAAATTCAATAAGAACGGAGTTAAATGAAATTGTGTGAGAAATACCTTATTATGACACTAAGTTCAAGGTATCAAAGCATTGCAAATATCAGGATACTCTTTATACTTGGATTGTTCCAAAAACCATTATGAATGGTAAGACAAGATACGGTTACCAGCAGATATCAGGTAACCGGCAAACAGTGGTTTAAAAAACACAATTGAAAAAAGTTAATCAAACATGATGAAAATAGGTAGATAAATAATAAGTGCAAAAACAGACACAACGTCTGAACAGATACTGCATCTATCCAAAACATAATGTGAAAACTCTCTGGACATTAAATCCAAAATATGGTAACGTTGGAACTAAGGCCTGATTGGAATCACTTGTCACACATCTTGTTAACACAAGGCCCAGTGTGGATAGTCTCTGTAATTAAGCCTGATGGAATTCACTGCCACATATCCTGTTAAAAACAAGGGCCAGTGTGGGCTTAGAATTAGGTTGAAAATTCATGAGAACATGTTCCATATAAACAGTGCTACCGCCAAGATCATTTCTCCTTGAGTACCATATTTTAAGGAGGTTCTCCTTCCGAAAACCAGAAATACATCCTTCATCCAGTGACTTATATGTTTACCAATATTTGCAGGTACCAATATTATACCGCTACCCCAAGGATCACAGCGGCCGATATCCAATACCATACATATGTACACTGCCGTTTTACCGCTACCCAGAGGGTCACTGCGGATTTATATCATTATGAAGTATGTGTAAACACCATGCACTGCTACCAATAGGATCACTGCGGCAATAGTCTGAATGTTATATTGTACGTGTCACACATAATAACCGCTACCAAGAGGATCACTGCGGATTTATATCCTATGACATATGTGTATACACCATGCACCGCTACCATTAGGATCACTGCGGCAATAGTCTGAATGTTAAAATGCATGTGTCACACATATTAACCGCTACCATTAGGATCACTGCGGAATAATCATAGTTAAAAAGTGTATACATCACGCACCGCTACCATAAGGATCACTGCGGTAATGTCATAATGCATGAGTCATTTATAAATAACCGCTACCCTTAGGATCACAGCGGATATAGTTTGCCATCACAATATACCCATATATTACCGCTATCCTTTGCTGCGGAATTCTTCAAATAGTAAGGATACAAGGCATATATTTACCACTATAGCTTACATCAGATAGGTTTTACCGCTACCCAGTGGTCTGATCAGGAGAATCCTTATGTACTTTCCAAAGAGTACGGCTAAATCCTCCTGGGTAAGAAGAGGTAAACCAAGTCCATGTCCAAATTCATGTCCAAATCCAAAAAAGGTAATGCAACTTACCTGAAACCATGTCCACAGCCAGAGGACAGGAAAAAAGACTGGAGATCCGGTCTGGTAGGAGGAGTATTTAAACCTTTATTTCCTGTCCTAAACAGCCAAGTGGGCGGAGCTAACCCTATCGTAATGATGCCATGGATAAGCCAGGAATAAACACATATTTGGTCAAATATGTTAAAAATATGAATTTTAACCAGCGATATAACAAGTGATCATGCTAGAAGCTTCACTCATTGTATAGTAACACCTGTAAAACTCAATATTAATCCAAATCACTTTACTTAAGAATGCCACCCACCAAATATCAAAATCAACAGTAACAGTATGCTACGTGGAACAGCAGCGAAGAACTAAAAAAATACTAATTTGCCAGAGCATCTTGGACCTACGTTTGTCAACTTTCCGCTAAAGTAATTGAACTGTACGCCATACCAGATCACTCTGATTAATAGAGAAATATTATATCATATCACTTTTAAAGGGTAGGGAAGTTTAGGTATAATGGCCTTGATTCAGTGTTGTTGGATAAGCTTTCCAAATTATTTAATATTTTTGGATAAACTTTTAAAATATTTTTTTTCAAAATATATCTCACATATAAAAATGTTTTTGTATCAATACATCAAGAAATACCAAAACATTAAAAATGTAAAACATTGCAGGCGGAGCCTGAAGTTGTGGGAGGGGTTACCCGGCTATTTAAACTCAGGCCCCCTACACCACAGGGCTGATGCTGCCAGGTTCATTTCTAATTCCAGTTCAAAGGTCATCAACGCAGACTGCCTAAAACTCCAAACAAGCTGGTCTGCGCCTACTGTGGCTCCCACGCCGATCGGCACACGCGGTCAGAGACTCCCATGCTGATTGGACCAAGTATCCCTGCTCCAACAACTCCCATCATGCTGTTCCAGCCACACGCGTTCAGAGACTCCCACGCCAATCGGACCAAGTTCTCCCTGCTCCAACAACTCCCATCACGCTGTTCCAGCCACACGCGGTCAGACACTACTCACCTCCTCTCCAGAACTGGCCGTTCCTTCCCGCACATTGAGACCCCTTCCCGGCCTCCCGACCCTATCACGCTGCAGAACATGTCCAGCTACAGAGAAGGTACAGCGCAACGGAGCCTGGGGAACCTTTTTCTTGCGAGGAGAGCACGTGTACCTGGGGGGGGATCTACAGTACTTACTGGGCACATTGAACTTCGTCATGAGAATTATTCCTCAGGGCCGCACATTTATTTCCCGACCACTGTGTCTTCTTCCCACCGACAGTTGCATTTTGGCACTAATTGTGCTTACTAAAACAGACCTACACATATGGCTCAGGTTCATACCACACTGGAATAGTAGGCCAGGTTATTCCCGCCATTTCTCAACACTCCCCAGTTACATGGACCAATGCAGCCGCACACACTGGTTTCACAGTCAATTTGGTGACTTTTGGTTCTGAGATTCCTGGCCAGTTGAGACTCTTGGTTAAAATCTTTCCATTCCTCCTCAGCATTGTTTGGAATCTACCCCATAGTGCTGCCTACAAGGCCTGGAGGTATGAGTGGATAGGGGAAACTGTCAAGTGCTTCTCTGACAATGGAGCAGTCGGCGATACCATCAAAAAAGGCAGATCCTCATCCTTGACAATCATGGCTTATTAGACAACTCACCTGGTAGGCAGCAACACTACAATTTCCCATCACGTGGTCACAAATTCACGGTTGTGTGTAGCAGCTGACGCTTTATCTCTTTCTAATTTACAAGACTTCTTCGAAGCCCACCCAGCAGCCAACAACAGGCCTGTCTACCCCCCCCGCATTCCATGGCTTAAATCCTGGACTAACTCGCCTAATGGCAACTGGCAGATTTCTGGATAGAGCTGTCCTCTCCGTTAATACATCACGAGCATACAATAGAGAGATTTCACCTTTACAACAAGTTTACCACTGATTACCATAATACCGATATTCTTTTACTAGACGCCATCGTGACACTCTCTCCTTTTTGCCCCCTCAATTTAAAACTCTCTCTTAACACTACAAAACTTTACCTGACTGGAATACACCATATCTTAAGTGCCTATCCTAGTACCAAACAGTTCACATCCTCTTACCATGTAACGAACGTATGGAGATAAGGTACTATCCTACGGACAATAAGGTGCCCGGTCAAAATGCCAGACCTTTACAGGTTATCACTCACTGGACTAAACCTCAATATGCCCCTTTTACACTGCTGGGCAAACCACTCACAACAGCTAAATTCATAATGTATCTCAGAACACTCTAAGCTAGGTGGGGACTCAACCACAATGCCTTTTCGGGACATTTGTTCAGAATCTGGGCAGCATCAGCTGCTTCTAGACAAATGTCCCTGCTCACATCAAACATTAGGATGCTGGAAATCCGCAGTGTATTACTAGATACATACCACAACCAGAGCTAGACTTGAGTAGACAAGCCTTTATGAATCTTGCTATGTAGAGATATGTAAGGTTATTTTATTCAACAAGTAAACTGCCTCTGTTGCCCAGCAGCTGAAAAAGTATTTGTCCAGAAAGGTCTCAGAATTACAACTATGTGAAAAAGGTTTTGATTTATGTTCAATATATTTTCAGGCTATGCATGTACCACTGTAGTATATCTTCAATAGTGGGATTCAGCAACCAGGAAGTCAATGGTTTCTTAGGCTTGGAATTGACTTGCAACTTGAATGTCCTTTATTTTCTATCCTCTTCTTACAGTGATTGATACCCTTAAAGGACCACTATAGTGCCAGTAAATCAAACTAGTTTTCCTGGCACTATAGGGTCGGACTTTAGGGCCCCCACCCTCAGGGTCCCACTCTCGCTGGGCTGAAGGGGGAGGAAGGGGTTAAACTCTTACCTTGCTCAAGCGCACATTCAATCAGTCCATAGGAAAGCATTTCTCAATGCTTTCCTATGAACGTCAGTGTCTTCTCACTGTGGTTTTCTCAGTGAGAAGCGCTGAAGCGCCTCTAGTGGCTGTCAGTGAGACAGCCACTAGAGGCTGGATTAACCCTATTGTAAACATAGCAGTTTCTCTGAAACTGCTATGTTTACAGCTGCAGGGTTAACCCTAGATGAGCTGAATTGGTCTGGGTGCCTATAGTGGCCCTTTAAGGTGATTGCATTTTTTAAACAGGAACTCAATGAGAAGTAGCCAAAAGTGACTGGTTTAACTTGCTCCCAACCTGCATCATAGCATGCCAATGCAGGGGATGTTAACTAGATATATCAATGACATGACACCTATGTTGAAGAAGTTGATCTCAATTTACTTCAAAACCAATATTATATTTAATATCCAATAGTAACAGAAACAAAGAAGCAAAAATTCACCAACGGAATATAATGCTGACTGGAGATAAAGACGTAGGCACCAAAGCATCTTGTGGTATGGAACAATGTAACCAGAGGGAGACTACTGTAACGAGTATATACCCCTACACGCAGGATCCAGCCAAACAGAAGACAGCACAGAGGAGAGATACGTCTACCGGACCTTAGAGTGGCCGGACTCGACGTAATAGGAGAAGTACAGAGTCAGGAACGATCCGAGGTCAAGGGCACAAAGAGACAGCGTAAACGAGAACTAGCCGGGGTCTGGTACACAGGAATCAGCAAGCCGGCAAACAGTACAGACAAGGATAAAGCGAAAACGAAGTCAGAATACAAAGCCAAGGTCAAATACGGAGAAACACAACTGAACACAACAAGCACTAAAGGGAACTGTAGCAGAAACCACGATAGGGCAAGGAACTAAGGGAAAAGGGTAAGTATAAATAGGTTCAAACGAATGTGATTGGCTCCTGTCACTTTCACACCCCCAAAAGGTAAGTGTATGGGGTGTGTGGGATGACAGGGGCCAATGGGAGCCTTTTGGCAAATTAGGCTCCCATTGTCTCTTTAAGAGCGCGCCCGAGACTCGCGGCGCGCTCTTAGATTCAGGCGGGACATGTGACCGCATCTCGCGGTCACTGCCCGCCTTCCTGCCTGAAGCGTCGGATGAGCCGCGCACGGCTCGTGCAGCCGCAGGACCGCGCGCGGCTTGAAGAGAGGACCGTGGCCGGCCCCTGGGAAAGGTGAGTAACGCTACAGTACCCCCCCCGAGGACACGCCCTCTGGGCGGGCAGGACTAGGTCGGGCAGGAAAACGTGAATGGAAAGAACGCACAAGGCGGGGAGCATGAACAGCATCAGCAGAAATCCAACTGCGCTCCTCAGGCCCATAACCCTTCCAATGTACCAAGTACTGAAGCCGACCCCTAAGGAAATGAGAGTCAATAACAGCAGACACTTCGAACTCCTCATGACCCTCCACAGAGACAGGAGGGGGAGTATGCCGGGTATAGCGGTTGCGCACGTAAGGCTTCAACAACGAGGTGTGAAAAACATTAGGTATGCGCAGATTCTTAGGCAGACCCAAGGCATAAGAAACGGGATTAACCTTATGTATAATACGATAAGGACCAATGAAGCGGGGAGCCAATTTCCTAGAAGGCACCCGGAGACGAATATTCCGCGTGGAAAGCAAAACTCTGTCCCCCACAACATAGGAAGGAGCCGCTCTGCGATGCTTGTCAGCCTGAGCCTTCTGGCGAGCAGCAGAGTCAACCAAAGAACGCTGAACCTGCTCCCAAGTATTACGCAAACCAGCCAAATGTTCATCCAGAACTGGCATGCCCTGTGAGGAGAATGCAGCCGGAAGAACAACGGGATGCTGGCCATAGACGACGTAAAAAGGGCTTTGGCCGGAAGAATCATGAGTGGCGTTATTCCGAGCAAATTCAGCCCAAGGAAGCAGGTCAGACCAATTGTCCTGATGGTGAGACACAAAACAACGGAGGTACTGCTCCAGAGACTGGTTGGCACGTTCAGCAGCTCCATTAGACTGGGGATGGTAAGCGGAAGAAAACGAGAGAGAAATACCCATTTCTGTACAAAAGGCCTTCGAGAACCTGGAAATAAATTGGCTACCCCTATCGGACACAATAGATAAGGGAATGCCATGTAACCGAAATACTTCTCTAGCGAAGATAAGGGCCAGTTCCTTGGATGTGGGCAACTTGCGAAGAGACACAAAGTGAGCCATTTTGGAAAACCGGTCAACTATCATCAGGATGACTGTGTTACCATTCGAAGGGGGTAATTCAACAATAAAATCCATAGATAGGTTCGACCAAGGTCTCTCGGGAACGGGTAACGGATGTAACAGCCCACAAGGAACTCTACGAGAGGATTTCATACAGGCACAAGTAGTACAAGCACTTATATAGTCAGTGACATCCTTTCGTAAGGAATCCCACCAAAAATACCGAGAAACAGCTGACACTGTTTTGGAAATACCAGGATGTCCAGCAGTCTTAGTATCGTGATATAGTGACAGAATATCCCGTCTCTCGGAAACGTCAACGAACAATTTATCATTAGGCCTCTCGCTAGGTGCCATGCTTTGTTTCGCTTGTATGGCCTGCAATAGGGACGAGGAAATAGATAATACAGTAGTAGCTATTATCCTGTCTGGGGGAATGACAGGAGTAATATCAATCTCCTGTTTGTCAATAGTTTCAAACTGTCTGGACAGAGCGTCCGCTTTAGTGTTCCGATCACCTGGCCTATAGGTGATTATATAATTGAAATGGGACAAGAACAGTGACCACCTAGCCTGCCTGGAAGACAATCTTTTAGCTTCGCTAAGGTAGGACAGGTTCTTATGATCCGTAAATATGAGGATGGGATCCTTAGTGCCTTCTAACAAATGTCTCCATTCTTTGAGTGCTAAAATGATAGCAAGGAGTTCGCGATTACCCACATCATAATTCTTCTCTGCTTTGGACATTTGTTTAGAAAAGAAGCCACAAGGATGCAATGGCTTTTCAGGAGACTCTCTTTGAGATAAAACAGCACCTACCCCGATATCTGAAGCATCAACTTCAAGTATATAGGGCAATGAGGGGACAGGATGCTGTAAAATGGGTGCAGAGGCGAACGTAGTCTTAAGGAAGTCAAAAGCTTGAAGTGCCTCGGTAGACCAGACACGAGTATTGCCATCCTTTTTTGTCATACGAGTAATAGGTGCTACAATAGACGAAAAACCTTTGATAAAATGTCTATAATAATTAGAGAAACCCAGAAAACGCTGGATGGCTTTTAGACCTTGCGGCAGAGGCCATTCTATGACAGCAGCGAGCTTCCGGGGATCCATACGAAAACCCTTAGCGGAAATCACATACCCCAAAAACTGGACTTCGGATTGGTCGAATAGACATTTTTCTAATTTACAATAAAGACCATTAGCAAGAAGGGTCTTCAGAACGGTCGTAACATGTCTGTGATGAGTGTGTAAGTCTGTAGAATATATTAAAATGTCGTCTAAGTACACAATAACGAATGAGTGAATAAAGTCTCTCAAGACATCATTAATAAACTCTTGGAATACTGCTGGGGCATTGCAAAGCCCAAATGGCATGACGGTATACTCATAATGACCTGACCTAGTGTTAAAGGCTGTCTTCCATTCGTGGTCCTTTTTTATACGTATCAAATTGTATGCTCCTCTAAGATCTAATTTGGTGAATACCGTAGCATGTTTGAGCCTGTCAAACAATTCTGTTATTAATGGTATAGGGTAAGCATTTTTAATGGTGATTTTATTAAGACCTCTATAATCAATGCAAGGTCTTAAATCACCTTCTTTCTTCGATACAAAGAAGAACCCCGCTCCAGCCGGAGAAGAGGATCTCCTAATAAATCCCTTATCTAATGATTCTTTAATATATTCCTCCATGACACGGTTTTCTTGAACCGATAAGGGGTACACCCTGCCCTTTGGAGGTATAGTGCCAGGCAACAAGTCAATAGCACAATCGTAGGGTCTGTGAGGCGGTAATTTGTCAGCCTCTCTTTTATCAAAGACAGTCTTTAAAGATAAATACTGAGAGGGTATAGCCGTAGACAAAGGAGGAGTGGTAGGAACATTAATAGAATTCACAGGCGTAACTTCAATAGTACACGATTCATGGCAGGCCTCACTCCATGATTTTATCTGCCCTGTCTCCCAGTCAAAAATGGGATTGTGGGCACGTAACCATGGATACCCTAACACTAACTGTGAAGAGGGAGAGGTGATGACCTGGAACCGAATGGTTTCATAGTGTAAAACCCCTGTGTACATGTGTAACGGTGCAGTCTCATGAGTAACAACTGGAGATATCAATGGTCTACCATCTATGGCCTCAACGGCCAAGGGTATCTCCTTCTCCCTGATGGGAATGTTGTTTTTCTTTACAAAACCAGAGTCTATAAAATTCTCAGCTGCTCCAGAGTCAACCAGGGCGTATATATTTTCAACTATACAACTCTCTCCCATATGTAAAGAAACAGGGAGAAGCAGTCGGTTAGGAGGCAATGTAGGAGACTTAGAAATCACACCCAAGGCCAGTCCCCTATAAGGTCTTAGGTGCGAGAGTTTTCCGGGAGCAAAGGACACTCCTTTACCATATGGTCTCTCTTACCACAATATAGGCAGAGTCCCTCCCTTCTCCTATGTAATTTTTCATTATCAGAGAGTTTGGCAACCCCTAATTGCATGGGTTCCTCTTCAGATACTTTTACACTCTCCGGTGTATTAACTCTGGGGTGAATAGGTGTAACAAAACGTCTATTCCTGTTCTTGGTATAGAGTCTGTCACGAATCCTATTATCTATATCGATGAGGTAGTCAATAAGGTCCTCTAAGGCAACAGGAAGCTCCTTAGCTGCTACCTCATCCAATATAGAGTCTGATAAGCCTTCCATGAAGGCAGTAGTTAACCCATTGTTGGTCCAATCTACCTGTGAGGCAAGGGTACGAAACTGAATAGCGTAATCAGCCATAGACCTAGAACCCTGTTTAACCCTCATTAATGCTCTTGCGGCATTCTTTTCATAGTGTCAAAAGTTCTGCGAAAAGCTGTAAGGAAACTGTGAAAGTCATGCACCATAGGTCCATTAGCCTCCCAAATAGGGTTTGCCCATTCAAGTGCTTTGTCGGTAAGTTGGTGCATAAAGAACCCAACTTTAGACCTCTCTGTGGGAAATGAACGTGGATACATCTCAAAATGAAACTCTATTTGGTTAATGAACCCTCTGCATGTCTTAGAATCCCCTCCATACCTAGGAGGAGGCGTTAAATGGGCCGTAGCATTAGGCACAGTCGATACTTCAGGAAGCAGGGGTGTAGGAGGGTTAGGTGCGGTTGCTGGAATGGTCCTAGCTAAGAGCGTCTGGAGAGCCTGAGCTATCTGATCCATACGGTGATCCTGCTCTACAAATCTAGCCTCATGGGACGCCATCTGTTGAGCTAAATCTGCGGGGTCCATGGCCCTATCGTAATGTAACGAGTATATACCCCTACACGCAGGATCCAGCCAAACAGAAGACAGCACAGAGGAGAGATACGTCTACCGGACCTTAGAGTGGCCGGACTCGACGTAATAGGAGAAGTACAGAGTCAGGAACGATCCGAGGTCAAGGGCACAAAGAGACAGCGTAAACGAGAACTAGCCGGGGTCTGGTACACAGGAATCAGCAAGCCGGCAAACAGTACAGACAAGGATAAAGCGAAAACGAAGTCAGAATACAAAGCCAAGGTCAAATACGGAGAAACACAACTGAACACAACAAGCACTAAAGGGAACTGTAGCAGAAACCACGATAGGGCAAGGAACTAAGGGAAAAGGGTAAGTATAAATAGGTTCAAAACTAATGTGATTGGCTCCTGTCACTTCCACACCCCCAAAAGGTAAGTGTATGGGGTGTGTGGGATGACAGGGGCCAATGGGAGCCTTTTGGCAATTTAGGCTCCCATTGTCTCTTTAAGAGCGCGCCAGAGACTCGCGGCGCGCTCTTAGATTCAGGCGGGACATGTGACCGCATCTCGCGGTCACTGCCCGCCTTCCTGCCTGAAGCGTCGGATGAGCCGCGCGGCTTGAAGAGAGTACCGCGGCCGGCCCCTGGGAAAGGTGAGTAACGCTACAACTACTAAATATCTGAAGTAACAGAAAGTAACACAAAAATAAACTGACTCCAAATAATAATAAATACCGAACTAGCCTTATAAGGCTACTCCCAAGCCTAAGTAAGTGAGGAGATAAAGTTACTAGACACCTAATTCTGCAATAAAAGTCTTGGCCCTTTAATGGATAGGGTGTTCGTAAATCTCCACTTAGTACCTAAGTACCTTAGTACTCTCTCCTTGTGAGACTTACTAGATAGGCATAGAAGAAAAAATGTAAATCGTAAATCATAAACTCCCATGCCTAAGTAAGTGAGGAGATGAAGTGCTAAACACTGAGCACCGGTAAAAATGCTAAAGGGAGAAAAGTTACTGTCTAGAGCAGGGGTAGGCAACCTTCAGCACTCCAGATGTTTTGGACTACATCCCCAATAATGCTCTGACACCCATAGTGCTGGCAAAGCATCATGGGAGGTGTAGTCCAAAACATCTGGAGTGCCGAAGGTTGCCTATGCCTGGTCTAGAGGATCAGCAGCGCTAATAATAAAAAGTAGGACAGATAAAGTAAAGTAAAGAAAGTCTCTCTTGCCTGTTAAACTTACTAAATAGGCATAGAAGAAAAAAATAGAAAGGAAAAACATAAATCATAACAAAAACGTGTATCACACAGTGCAGTGAAGTGCCCATGTGTGTGCAAGTTCAAATTGACCCATAGGAAAGAGCCCGACACGCGTTTCGGTGCAGTATATATGCACCTTCGTCAGAGGCAAAATGTATTTTTGCCTCTGACGAAGGTGCATATATACTGCACCGAAACACAACTGTACTGTTCCATCTTACGTCCTGAACAAGCTGGTGCTTGAGAGAGAGAGAGAGAGATAGTGCACATAGGGGGATTTACTACTAAGAGCATTCTGACACTTTTCATTTAACCATTTTGTCCCCAACCTTGGTGAAATATGCTTGTTATAGTTTCTAGTTTTTGTTTTTCACTCATGTTTTATTTCTCTGTGTCACAGAACATGTCTCCTACTCCTGTAAAGACACCATATTTGTATTCTGCTCCTGTTCTTGAGTACAACAATGCCCCACACGCATACATTTGGCAGGAGTTTGAGGGGCAGTAGGGTCAAAAAAACAAACATGTCCTAACTTTGACATGCCTCTTTGCTTACTTACTAGGAATGCGATTTGGTAAAGTGACACTATCTGTGTCACAGTACTGGACATTGTCAAGGCTCTTTGAGGTGCTATCTTTCTCTGTATCTTGTTCTCTTTTTGTTCTCACATCTGTTTTTGCTTTTGATTACAAAAAAAGGCAAAAAAACTGTTTGATGTGCTTTCCAATTTTGTAACAAACTAGGAAAAAAGTTCCTTGACCCCAGATCAAGAAGCTATTATCACACAAATAAAAATGTATATCCCTGAATATTATGTTTTTGCACTGAATCACAGATTATGAATGTATTATTGTTTATGAATGTAGTTTGAACCATCTGCAATAAATACGCAATACATAATACAATAATTTGTCACATCTAGTGGGATAAGACTGAAAAATGCAAAGATAAAAGATTAATCATAATACTGCCTCTCGGTTTTGCTTTGTTTTTATTTATAGGTATACATGAAGGAATACCTGAACTCAGGAGATTAACTTTTTTACTGCCATAGCAGATATCTGTTTTTAAAAAATATGCATTGAAAATTACTAAAAAAAAAAAAAAAAGAAATACAAAAAAGAAATAATAAAAATCAATGTTGTGTGTGAGGCTTAGCTCTATTGGAGGCCCAGTGACTGGGAGAATTGGTCGATCTCCTGGCTCAGGGCTCACAGGGTCCTGAGGTCTTCCTAACTTTGACATGCCTCTTTGCTTACTTACTAGGAATGCGATTTGGTAAAGTGACACTATCTGTGTCACAGTACTGGACATTGTCAAGGCTCTTTGAGGTGCTATCTTTCTCTGTATCTTGTTCTCTTTTTGTTCTCACATCTGTTTTTGCTTTTGATTACAAAAAAAGGCAAAAAAACTGTTTGATGTGCTTTCCAATTTTGTAACAAACTAGGAAAAAAGTTCCTTGACCCCAGATCAAGAAGCTATTATCACACAAATAAAAATGTATATCCCTGAATATTATGTTTTTGCACTGAATCACAGATTATGAATGTATTATTGTTTATGAATGTAGTTTGAACCATCTGCAATAAATACGCAATACATAATACAATAATTTGTCACATCTAGTGGGATAAGACTGAAAAATGCAAAGATAAAAGATTAATCATAATACTGCCTCTCGGTTTTGCTTTGTTTTTATTTATAGGTATACATGAAGGAATACCTGAACTCAGGAGATTAACTTTTTTACTGCCATAGCAGATATCTGTTTTTAAAAAATATGCATTGAAAATTACTAAAAAAAAAAAAAAAAGAAATACAAAAAAGAAATAATAAAAATCAATGTTGTGTGTGAGGCTTAGCTCTATTGGAGGCCCAGTGACTGGGAGAATTGGTCGATCTCCTGGCTCAGGGCTCACAGGGTCCTGAGGTCTTCCTGCAGTCTCTTTACCCCCCCACCCGCACCCCACCCTTGGACCGGTGGGGGTTATCCTAGTTCCCACTGAGGAAGCCTGCCACACTGCCCCAATTGAGCAAATACAGCCATACCTGGACAAAGCTTTGGACGTCTGGAGACCATGTGGTCCAGAGCCGAACTCATAAGCCAGAGGTGTGAAGTAACTTTTGCTGAAAATTTTTACGTAATTTGATAGAACTTTTGGAATTGGATCCACAGGCATACTTGCATCCATGAGGCCACCGATGTACCGATCACTGCCACGATTCACAGATCATCTTCTGGGCTGGGAACCCACTTAGGGTCGCATCCAACCTACCATCCACATCCCCGGGGAGCTCATGAGGAGTGTTCTGAGTGTTAGAGTGTTAGAGCAGTGTTCTGCAACGTTTTAACACACGTGGCCCGGCGAAAAGAGGAGAAATATTTTGCGGACCAGCGTCAGCCAGAAGTAAAAAAAACAATGATATGTGTTAGGGATGCAGTGTGTGTGTGAGGGGCACTATGTGTGTGTGTATGGAGGGCAGTGTGTATGTGGGGGCAGTGTGTGTGTATGGGAGGGGCAGTGTGTGCGTATGGGTATGGGGGGCAGTGTGTGTATAGGGGAGAATGATTGTGGGTCTGTGGGGTTGAAGGTTAGATTAATAAATATATATTATTTTAATTTAAAAAAAAATAGTAATTTTGATATCCCCCCTCCCTGTTTACCATTGCCTGGGAGGGGGGGACAGTACTGGTCCCTGGTGGTCCGTGGGGAAGCCCTGGTGAGCGTGAACTCTAGCAGCCTCAGGAACTGCAACAGTTCACCTTTGCGAGGTTCGGAGCATTGCCGTGGTAACCGCGGCACCGCTCTGAGCTTGCGAGAGGAGAACCAAGCGGAGCTGCACGTTAGAGCTCCCCCGGGTCCTCACTTCCCTGCTGGCTGCCAGCATTACATTGCTAGCGGGCCCCTAAGGGAGATCTCTCTGATTTCCCCACTGGTCCTGCAGAGCCAGCGGGGAAGAGAGAGGCACAGCACCGGGGAAATATTTTGCTGCAATTTATTGCTGGTCCGCAAAAGCTTTCACCCAACTATAGTTCCGTGAAAGCTTTCGTGGACCGGCAATAAATTCTTGCGGACCAGCTTTTGAAGACCACTGCTCTAGAGAATATGATTCCACTACCTGGATTGTGGGAATCAGTGGACATCAGGAACCGGTTCCCTTTGAGGCCTGAGCTCGGAGACTGGAGGAGTTGGAGCGATATGGATGCGATTTTCACCATCACACTCATCTCCCAACGGTGATCGGCGCTACCATGAGTGGTGTTGGTATGGACTCTCCACTCTGGCCTACTCAAGGCATAGGTTGACTATTGATGACAGCTTACCCTCCCTATTTAAACGGACAGATGTGTTATGTTGCATTGCTTACTTCTTAACAGTTCGTACCCTGTGGCACTATCTTAGTCTTGTTACCATGCTTGTTTATCAGCATGATATAACCCAAAGTCATATTATGTAAGCTCACCTTTTATAAGCTATATCATATCGCCTATCTGATGTCACTGTTATAATTTATACCTCTGTCAGACCTCTGCCTCATTTGTCTCTTCATACTTAAAAAAAAATTTAAAAAAAGAGAGAGAGAGAGAGAGAGAGAGATGTTTCTCCTTGCCAGTACTTTGTGACGTGGAATGCATATGACCATGGCTTAACATGCTGATTTAAACTGACACTTTTACTCTGAGCTAGTATACTGTTATTATTGCACACAACTATCAGTTAAACATTTTCATTGTCTTTTTAATAAATATTTTTTGCATTATTTTGTATCAAATGTATCTATAATATTTGCGAATGCAAGGCTTTATATCATAAATTGGTAATGGAATTTACATTATAGAGAACTTATTTAATTTCATACAGCATGAAAAGAGAGAATATTCCTGAAGAATCAGGATTTATAGTTCCCTGTAGCCCTGGTAATGTTTTTACCAGTTCCCTGTTTTTCTAGGAATTTTATCAAAATTCTTGTATGCACATTTGCACTCCTACAGACCTAAAATGAAAATGACATTCACACACATTCAGAAGTAAACAGACCTTTACTTAACCTGCTGAGGTCCTCCTGCTGCTGGTAATGGGGTAGAGGTTGTGAAATTCTGCAGCCAATCAGTTACTGACTTGGTGGGGAGTACACGTTGCACGTGAAATTATATGAGTCTATTTGAGAGATAAGTCAGAGGATGGCTTAGGGGAATGCTACCCTGCACTTTGATATTAAAATGTCACATTTGAGTCGCTGAAACCTGTGGTTTGCATAATTTACCAAGCTCCAGTAATAAATTGCAAATATAGAGCAAATACATTGCATGATTTGGGTCACTTTGTTGTAGTTTCTAGAGCTTTTCATTGAATTACTAATCTAGTCCAGTGAGATATGTCCTTTGGTTGATAAATTGATGCTTACAGTAAAAACCAAATTGGAAACAGAAGGAAAATTGTTTTTGTCACCCCTTTGCCACATTGCAGTCCTTTGACAAAAAAACAGTGCAGTTTGAAATGTTGATGATGATGCTTCTCAGTGTTCCTTGCAGAATAAACTAACTTTTTCCTCTACTTTTGGAAAAGTCCTGTGAGTGCCCCTATGCATTTGACAGAAACAGTGTATATGTGTGTATGTGTGTATATATATATACACACACACACAAACACACACACATATATATATATACATATATACATATATATATATATATATATATATATATATATATACATATACATATACATATATAATCACCAGGGGTTACTTTCGCCAGGGCTAAATTTTCCCTTACCAATGGCTAGTGGAAATGTTGAGTCCATAGATAGACAGATAGATATTATTGCAAACTGCTTTAGGTGCACAGACAAACCCCTTAAATTGTCATGCTGACCTATGATCTTCAGATTGAGAATTTTCACCATTCTATTTTCTATCATTTATCTCAGGGCTCAACATTTCCACTAGCCATTGGCAAGTAAAAATATTTAGTCCTGATGATATTAAGCCCTGGTATGTAGTCCCTGGGTTGCCCAAGGCACACTTTTAGGGCTGAATTTTAAATTTACGAGGGTTGAATTTTCCTTCATTAATGGGCAAGTGAAAATGTTAAGTTCTGTTTATATTTCTATCTATATTGCCCTGCTAAGAAACATAAGCAAGTTATTTCTTATTCCAGTAATGAAAATAAAACCAGTGAAACATTCTCTCCCCTTCTATTTTCACTTGCATTGTTTAGGTCCTCTAGAAGATGTTTTTCTTTTACAGATTTTTGGGGTACAGTTTGCTATATTTGAATTAATATTATTCATTAACTGCTTGGGTGTCCAGCAGCACAGAAAGGACGGTGCCAAATCTGGTACAGTGCAAACTGTGAAATGTACTTCTATGCATTCAGAGTCATGTGAAGTAAAGAAAAGAAAAGAAAAAGGTCTAGTAAACTGAAGTAAAGATTATTTGGCAATATTTATACTTTTATTTGGCAGGGGTTGGGTACTGACTTTGGGGGTGACGAATGCCTAAGTAAAAGCATTACTCAAGGAAGCCAAAATGTAGATCCTCAGCTATCATACATCTGTGTTATGCCACTATATCTAAAAACAATATCTACTTTTATCTTATCCAAAATGAAAAGCATACCTTTTTTCCAAATTTGGGGCCAGTAACAACGTATGTGTCCAGTCTTGAGCGTAACATTTCAGAGTGGTAATTCCAGTTGACCGCATCTCCAAAGAACTGCTAGTCTGTAAAATAAATTTCTATTCTATAAAAGTGTAAATAAAAAAATAATATTTATACAAAACAAAACTCAAAACTCTTCCACTCAAAATTGGAGACTTCAAGGTTGTAGCAAAAAATCCCAGACTTCTTTATTGAATTCCCCCACCCCCACAAAAAAATATTCACAAATTAAAACATAATATTGGCTTATAGTGGAAATTGAGTAAAATGTCCACCAATACCGGGTGGGTAGTGCATACAGGGCAAATACATGCATTCAATGTTCGGACACAACAAAATGTGGTTTCTCAAAAGTTCTGGCCACTGACTGGATTATTTTAGAATCTCCCCAACTCCGTAAACAATACATTTATTAGCAGTTTTTGTTTGAGTTTGGTAAGAAGTATGTACTACACAATTTTAGACTGAATTTATGAGTGGATGACAAAATCTGCCCAAATTGTGGTTTGCGTTTCCAGCCTGTGGCAAGATTATATTATAGTCATGAGGTTATCATCCAAGCACATGACATAAAGAACAAAACAAAAACAAAGTTATACAAAAACTTTAACAATAGAGTGGGGCGGAGCCAGCGCCTGCATGAGCTAGACGCACATTGAGGCAGCTCTGCACACTTATCCTATAATCATCGGCTAAATCCCGGTACCAGCCCTGCGATCGAGCGCATAAAGGCACTA
This sequence comes from Pelobates fuscus, assembly GCF_036172605.1. Classification (NCBI taxonomy): domain Eukaryota; kingdom Metazoa; phylum Chordata; class Amphibia; order Anura; family Pelobatidae; genus Pelobates; species Pelobates fuscus. The sequence continues at coordinate 170,356,371 of NC_086317.1, forward strand.
GCCAGCTACCCAACATTATGGGGAAAAAGTCCAAGTAGCAGCAAATGGACCCGGGCATGGGTTCTCGGGGTCCTCCTCTGCATGACCCCGCGGCTGGAATCAACCAAGATGGCGCCCGCTGAGGCCTACACCTCGATGTCCTCTGATGAGGATAGTGACGCAGCCGATATCTTACCTCCGCGTAGGGCAAGCACGGTACCTCGGACACATGCTGAACTGGGGGACTCTGCCCCATCCACCAAAGCGGACATTAAGGCTATAATGGCAGAAATTTACACTATGTTTAACCCCTTAAGGACCAAACTTCTGGAATAAAATGGAATCATGACGTGTCACACACGTCATGTGTCCTTAAGGGGTTAAAGGACCACTATAGGCACCCAGACCACTTAAGCTCAATGAAGTGGTCTGGGTGCCAGATTAATCTAGTGTTAACCCTGCAGCTGTAAACATAGCAGTTTCAGAGAAACTGCTATGTTTACATAAGGGTTAATCCAGCCTCTAGTGGCTGTCTCATTGACCGCCACTAGAGGCGCTTCTGCACTTCTCACTGTGAAAATCACAGTGAGAAGACGCTAGTGTCCATAGGAAAGCATTGAGAAATGCTTTCCTATGGACTGATTGAATGCACGCGCGGCTCTTGCTATAGAAACTGGCTATAGACACTAAGCAGCTACCATACTGTATTGCAAGTCTACTGTATACAATATGGAGATAAAGGGCTAAAAAAAAACATTGAATGATTTAGGATTAAACCTATTTTTCTAGAAATTATCGATCAGATACAAACAAGCTATGATTCATTTTTGTTTAGATACCTTTGGTTTTTCTAACACAAACAAGTATTCTAGTTATGGATACCTTACTCATTGCGCCTAAATGAGCGTCAGCCACCATTACTGATGAAGCCCACAAAGAACAAAACAATCAATGAGGGTTGCTTTAGGTCTCATGCAGAGGGGAACCTTTCTGGTTCAGGACTGCAATCATGGACTGGATACATCTGATACACAAATGGCTTGGGTTCCTGCTCTAGAGGCAAAAGCCAGCCTAAACTTGCTTTAGACTGAGTGGGAATCCACCAAAGGGAAAACTATTAGAATTGTTGACCTGTGTTAATTTATTTTGGGGAAAGTAGGAGTTAAACTGTATACATTCTCATACGTGTTGGACACGCATCTTCAATTTACAAGGATCCTATTTATATAAAAACTGTTAACAAGCGTACAGATGAAGTATCCTGAAAACAGGCATTATTTGATTCCTAGATTTTCCTAGAAGTGCCACGATGTCCATGTTGCAACTATGCTTCAATGCATTCTGTGTAATAGCTCTAGCCAGACACAGCAATTGCATAAATAAGGACTAGAAAACCCACAGAAAAAAAACAAACTTTGAATTTAGTTATCCAGCTTATTTTATTATTAAATGATTATATTAACTTATACTTGTAAAGGACTACAATAGTCATAAGTGTTCTCATCGGTGATCAAAACAAGTGATTTAACACCTATTTACGCAAGTTCAGCTATTCAAAGGAGAGGGATTTATGAATCTTGCTTGCTTTTACTTTGTAGGAGATTGTACACAAAGTCATATTTCTGTGTGTTGAAAATGTTGTGGGTGCTTTTGGACTTCAACCTGAATCCATGTGCATGTGGGATTAAAACTGTATTTTTATTCAAAATGATGCCTATAGTATCCCTTCAATCCTCAAGTACATATTAGGCTCAGGGCCGGCGCATCCATAAGGCGGCACAGGCGGCCGCCTTAGGGCGCACGGGCTCTGGGGGCGCAAGATTTCAGTGACCGGCAGGAGGGAAGCTCTCCCTCCTGCCGGGCCACCATCTCGGCCCCCGGTGCTGTGTGCGGCTGTGCTGAGATCAGACGCGGCGAGGGAGCTCTAACCTCTCTGCTCCCTCGCGCGCTGCCTGTCTGCTGATACCGCGGGAGCTGGAATATGACAGCACAGCCGCACGCCGCCCAGCAGCCCCACTGGACCCCAGGGAAGGATTCATCATCCTTATTTATAAAATAATTAGTGAGTGCATGTGTGTGAGTGTGTGTGTGAGTGTATGTGTGTGTGTGTGTGTGAGTGTATGTGTCTGTGTGTGAGTGTATGTGTCTGTGTGTGAGTGTATGTGTCTGTGTGTGAGTGTATGTGTCGGTGTGTGTGTGTGTATGTGTCTGTGTGTGAGTGTATGTGTCTGTGTGTGAGTGTATGTGTCTGTGTGTGAGTGTATGTGTCTGTGTGTGAGTGTATGTGTCTGTGTATGTGTCTGTGTTTGTGTGTGTGAGTGTATGTGTCTGTGTGTGTGTGTGTGTGTGTGTGAGTGTATGTGTCTGTGTGTGAGTGTGTGTCTGTGTGTGAGTGTATGTGTCTGTGTGTGAGTGTATGTGTCTGTGTATGTGTCTGTGTTTGTGTGTGTGAGTGTATGTGTCTGTGTGTGTGTGTGTGTGTGTGTGAGTGTATGTGTCTGTGTGTGAGTGTATGTGTCTGTGAGTGACAGAGTGTGTGTCTGTGAGTGACACTGTGTCTGTGAGTGACAGTGTGCGTCTGTGAGTGACAGTGTGCGTCTGTGAGTGACAGTGTGCGTCTGTGAGTGACAGTGTGTGCGTCTGTGAGTGACAGTGTGTGCGTCTGTGAGTGACAGTGTGTGCGTCTGTGAGTGACAGCGTGTGCGTCTGTGAGTGACAGCGTGTGCGTCTGTGAGTGACAGCGTGTGCGTCTGTGAGTGACAGCGTGTGCGTCTGTGAGTGACAGCGTGTGCGTCTGTGAGTGACAGTGTGTGCGTCTGTGAGTGACAGCGTGTGTGTGTGAGTGCGTATGTGTGTGTGCATGTGAGTGTATGAGTGTGTCTGTCAGTGTATGATGAGTGTGTTTGTCAGTGTATGAGTGTGTGTCTGTCAAATCAGTGAGAGTATGTTTGTCATTGAGTCTGTGTGTGACTATTAGTGTGTCTGTCAATGAGTGTCAATCAGTGTGGGTCTGTTAGTGTCAATTAATGAGTGTGTGTCAGATCAATGAGTCTGTGTCTGTCAGTGACGTCTGTGTGTTTGTCATTGAGTGTGTGACCATTCCCATTCCCTCCCTGTCCCTTGGTGCACCCCACACCCCTTTAGTGGTCACACTCCCCTTCCTGGTGTGTCAGTGTGTACAGAGTGTAGCGGAGCGCGGTACAGGAGCTTCTGTTTCCTGTACCTGGCCAGACTGACAGGAGGTGCTCACAGAGAGAGCACTCCCTGTCAGTTCGGCCGGGTACAGAAAACTGAAGCTCCTGTACCGCGCTCCGCTCCGCTACACTCTGTACACACTGACACACCAGGAAGGGGAGTGTGACCACTAAAGGGGTGTGGGGTGCACCAAGGGACAGGGAGGGAATGGGAGAGAAACACCAAGAGACAGGGAAAAGAGGGGGTAGGGGAGAAGAACACTAAGGGACAGGGAAGGGTCCATTAATGGTCAGGGAGGGGAGAGGGGCTGGTTAAGAGGCACATAGGTGAAGATGTTTTTTTTGGGGGGGTGGGGGGGGGGGGCGGAAAAATGCATCTTCGCCTATGTACCTAAAAATCCAAGCACCGGCCCTGATTAGGCTTCAACTGGATCCAATCAGATATGTAATATACTCTGCAAATATCAAAACATGTCTGGCATAAGAGTGCATTTTAAGGGAGGTAACTAGTATTTTGTAACCCCTTAATTACTTAAAGGTACACTATTGTGTTCGTAATACAAATAAGTATTCCTAACTCTATAGTGCCCTGGTCACCGTTTAGGTGCCCGGGTCAGTGTTTAAAAAAAAAGTAATTTGCTCTTGAGAAAAGCACCTGAGCATGCTGAAATGTTGGGGGTTCTTTGGTGATTTGTGTCAGGCTCTGGTAGGCTATTGATGCAAGCTGTGTTGCTTTATTTTAATTTTTTTTAGCCTTATTACTTTTTGTTTGTAATTTTTTATTTTTGCTATTGTGAAATAATATTGTTAATAAAGTCACATTTATATTAGTATTTTGTGGTGTGCATCCTGTCTTTTGATTTACTGACTGTTTTTGATACCCTCTGTAGTATCTAGTAAGGATTACACTTGTGCAATGACATATAGGATAGGGTTTACCTCTTTAATGCTGATTAAAGGGATTCTATAGTGTTAGGAGTACAAATCTGTATTCCTAACACTTTTCCTAACATCTATCCCCCCTCCTTGTGCACACACCTCCCGCCTCCCCCTCCTACCCTCAGCACATAAAGTGTTAAACAACCCTTTATTTACTAACCCAATTCCAGCACCGATCTGTCTCGGCACATATATTATGCCTTCCCAATAGGAAAGCTTTGCCTATGGGGTTTTCTCTCACGCTGAAACCCTGTGAAATATCAGTGTGGAAGACAGCCACTAGAGGCAGTCTTAGTTCTGCAATATAAACATTGGTTTACATTGCAGGACTAAGTGGGACAGGGACACTGCACCCAGACCACTTCAATGAGATGAAGTGGTATGGGTGCAAATAGTGTCCCTTTAATTGTGACTAGTGTTCCTGCAGAACAGCAATGTTTTCAGCTGCAGAATTAAACCAGGGTTCACATGGCATTGAGATGAAGTTTTCTGGGTGCGTAGAGTGTTCATTTAATAGAGAGTTAAAGGAACGCTACTGGGTCAGGAACGCAAACATTTATTCCTGACTTTATAGTGTTAAAATCACCTGCCCATTGCCTCACTAAATATTTAAGTATGCAGCTGCTGCGTCTGCACCTAATCTGCCTGCTTGGCTGACATCATCAGACGTTATTCTCTGAGCCAATCACAATGCTTTCCCATATGATTTGGCTGAGACTGTCAAGGAAGCCAGCACAAGCCAAACACAGCCATAGCCAACCAGCATCTCCTTACAGAGGTGCATTAAATCAATGCATCTCTATGAGGAAAGTTCAGTTTCTCCATGCAGAGGGTGGAGACACTTAATGGCAATGCTGAAGTGTGCAGCACTGCCCCAGAAAGCACCTATAGCAGTCATCTGAGGAGTGTACAGTGGAGGTATCCATGGACTGTAATGTAAACACAGCATTTTCTCTGAAAAGAGAGTGTTTACTGCAAAAAGCCTGAAGGTAATGATTCTACTCACCAGAACAAAAATAATAAGCTGTAGTTGTTCTGGTGTCCCTTTAATCTTACAACATTTAAAACTTCCACTATTCTTTCTTAACTTACAGCTTTTCACTGATGGACTCACCAACAAGCTGCTGGCATGTTTTGTGGATGCAAAGATGGATGATGCAGTGCTGGTGCGTATCTATGGAAAGCGCACAGAGCTTTTTGTGAACAGGGAAGATGAAGTGACAAGCTTCCAATTGCTGGGGGCTCATGGATGTGCCCCTGCTCTCTACTGCACCTTTCAAAATGGACTCTGCTATAAGTTCATGCGCGGCCTTGCTCTGGGGCCAGAACATGTGCGAGATACTCAGATATTTAGGTAATATTTTGTACAGATTGGTGGTGAGTTTAGAAAAAATTAATGAGTAATTTTGCTAATACTCTAAGCACATAGAGCACTTCAGCGTGCTACCTTTGAAAGATGCTCAATAATGAGTTGTAGTACAGCTCATTGAGAAGACTGTGATTGGAAAACCACACACACGAGGTTGGTTTGAAAGGCTTCTTAATGCGAAGCCTCTGATAAGTTATTCCCTGATACAGACAAGAAAGTGTGTGCTGGGGAAACAGTGGAGGCCTTGCAGTAGCTGCAGATACTAGATATGTCGCTATTGCAAGCTAAGAATTTATATAACCCAAAATAAACCCTGCAAAACTAATTGTATGCATGTTTCTTTGAAGGCTTATAGACACACTGTTAGTTTTTCCATATGGAGAGTTCTTTTAGATTAGGGATCGACTGATTTTTTTTTTTAGAGCTGATACCAATACTGATAATCTGTGAACTTTCAGGCGGATAGCCGATAGCTTACCGATATTTAGTGCATTTACCATATTTTTTTGTGCAAATCTTTTTTTATTAAGTGGTAAATGCACAAAATATACATGCCAGTCAGATTTTCTTTTATGCTTTCAAGAATATTTTGTGTGTGTATAGTGGATGCAATGTGTTTGTTTGTGTAGTGGATGCAGTGTGCTTGTTTGAGTAGTGGATGCAGTGTGGGTAGTGGATTCAGTGTGTGTGTTTGTGTAGTGGATGCAGTGTGTTTGTGTGTAAATATGTGCAGTAGGAACTCCCCTCCTCCCCACTCCTTACCTGTCTCTTAGTGCCCCCCCTTACCTGTCTCTTAGTGCCCCCCCCCATTACCCTGTTCCTCTCCCTTCTCCTTAGTGCCCCCCCTACCCCAGTGTTCCTTTTCCCTTCCCTCCCCTGTACCTTAGTGTACCTTAGTATCCTCCCTTAATGTTCCTCTCCCCCCCTTCCCTGTCCCATTGTGTTCTGTACCCCCCTTCCCTGTCCCATAGTCTTCTTCACCCCCCTTTCCTGTCCCATAGTCTTCTTCACCCCACCTTTCCTGTCCCATAGTTTTCTCCCCCCCTGTCCCATAGTGTTCTCCCCCATCCCATAGTGTTCCCCCCGTCCCATAGTGTTCTCCCCCCTGTCCCATAGTGTTCTCCCCCCTGTCCCATAGTGTTCTCCCCCCTATCCCATAGTGTTCTCCCCCCTGTCCCATAGTGTTCCCCCCCATCCCATTGTGTTTCCCCCATCCCATTGTGTTTCCCCCGTCCCATAGTGTTCCCCCCCGTCCCATAGTGTTCCCCCCGTCCCATAGTGTTCCCCCCGTCCCATAGTGTTCCCCCCGTCCCATAGTGTTCCCCCCTGTCCCATAGTGTCCCCCCCTGTCCCATAGTGTTCCCCCCCCATCGTGTCTCTCCCCATCCCATTGTGTCCCTCCCCGTCCCATTGTGTTCCCCCCGTCCCATAGTGTTCCCCCCGTCCCATAGTGTTCCCCCCGTCCCATAGTGTTACCCCCGTCCCATAGTGTTACCCCCGTCCCATAGTGTTACCCCCGTCCCATAGTGTTCCCCCCCGTCCCATAGTGTTCCCCCCCGTCCCATAGTGTTCCCCCCCAAATGTTCCCCCCGTCCCATAGTGTCCCCCCCACCCCATAGTGTCCCCCCGTCCCATAGTGTACCCCCCGTCCCGTAGTGTTCCTTACCACCCCCACTTCCTGTCCCATAGTGTTCTACCACCCCCCGTCCTTAGTGCCCCTCTCTCTCTCCCCTCCTTGGTCCCCGCTCCCCGGTGTGTCTCCTGGTAGCGTGGCCGAGCGGAGCAGTGCGCACCGCGGTACAGGAGATTCAGTCTACTCTCTTAGTGAGCACTTCCATTCAGTCCGGCCGGGTACAGAAAACAAAAGTTGCTGTACCACAGTGCGCACTGCTCGGCTCGGCAACGCTACACAGAGTGACTGGCAGGAGGGAGCACTATGCGCCCACCTCCTGCCGGTCACCCCGATCTAGTGCCCTCAGGGCCGGTGCGCCCTAAGGCGGCCGCTTGTGCCGCCTTATGGATGCGCTGGGTCACTCATTCAATATCGATACCGATATTTGCAAAAAATCTGAATATCGACCGATATCGGCAAAACCGATAATCGGTCGTTCCATACTTTAGATACTCGAGTACTTTGTTTAAGGAACAGTGGAGCTCAGGGTGCCACGAATTAGAAACATGGGTATGTTTGTTAAAGCGCCACTCCAAGCACCCAGACCACTTCTGCTCATTGGAGTGGTCTGGGTGCCAACTCCCATCACCCTTAACCCTGCAAGTGTAATTATTGCAGTTTTTTACAAACTGCAATAATTACCGTGCAGGGTTAAGTCCTCCTCTTGTGGCGGTCTATCAGACAGCCACTAGAGGGACTTTCGAGTTCCTAAAACCCGAAAAGTATTTTAAACTACGCTGGACGTCCTCAAGCTATGCATGAGGACCTCCAGCGTCGCCAGAATCCCCATAGGAAAACATTGAATAATGCTTTCCTGTGGGGAGGTCTAATTCGCGCACGCCGCCATTGCCACACTTGTGCATTAGGTCTCCTCTGCCAGCTGACGTCGGCGGAGGAGGAGGTAAGTCACTGAAGGAGAATTAACCCCTTCAACAACATGGGATGGGGGGGGGGGGTGGGAGGGAGAGGGACAACACGGATATGTTTTCCTGGCACTGGAGAGTCCCTTTAAGTGACAGACTGTAAAAGTCCTGGGGATTTAACATAGCATGTGGATAACCTCTAAACTATATACTGTAAAATAGGGATCCCTTAGAAATTAAAATATTAAAACACTTCTGGATAAGAATAATGAACTGTTTGATGTGGCCATTTGTTACAGGCCTGAGGAAGGTAAACTATATATTGGTTGTTAGCATAGTTTTACATACTGTACTACTAGAAAAACTGATGGCCTTGCTTGTTAAAAATTAATGGCACACTGGATAAGAATGGAAAACAACAGCATGTAATCCCTTTCACCTGTAACCAGAGGATGTCAACTTACACTTTAAACCAAACATTTAAAAAAAACTAATTGTAAAAAAATGACCTGCAATGTTTGGAAGACACACAATATGCATATTGTGCAAAGTACACTGATACAACAGAGCAGACTATAAATGCCAGAAGTGCTTTAAATATGTATATAATATAATAATAAACAAAAAGCATTTATACTTTGTAGGACATGTTACAATACAAAGAGCAATGAATGCGCTACAAAGTAAATAATATTACCTTTTAAATGGTAAATTATACATAATAAATTTAAATATGAATATTTTGAGAACATAGTTTTGACATTTAAAAATTGAGTGTAAGATGTGCTTTACTGCTTGTTTTATTTATTGCCTAGACGTGCATCTCTCTTTTTCACAGACTAATCGCACATGAAATGGCTAGGTATCACTGCATCCCAGCTCACAATGGCTGTATCCCAAAGTCTGGACTGTGGCAAAAACTTGACAAGTATCTATCCATCCTGAACATTGATGAGGGATTACCAGACAGGTATGGGAGAAAAATACCAACCACGACCAGATTGTCTTAGATATTAATGGGGTAACAAGTCTCTCCCTGACTTTATTGTCAAGGAATTTATTACAAGCCCTCCCCTCCCCCCTTTTGCCCCCACCCCCTTTTGCCCCTCCCCCCCCTCTAAAAAAGTTAGAAGCCAGATTGTATTTACTCTAACAAAGCTTTATTTTTAACAACAAAAATACAAATTTTAAAGGGACACTATAGTCACCTGGATCACTACAGATTATTGTCCTGCAGGCTTTTCAATGTAAACACGGTCTTTACAAAGAAAGTGCAGTGTTTCCATTGCTGCCTAGTGACACCTCTAGTGGCAGTCACTTAGACGGCAAATACAGTGCTTCCTATCTCAGTGCCGCACAGTGCGCAGCACCTATGTTCACCGTCTCCACACTCTGCATGGAGGCACTGAACATTCCCCATTGAAATGCACTAATTAAATGCAACTCTATGAGGAGATGCTGATTGGCGCAGCGTCTTGCAGCACATGCTCAATAGCTTCCCAATACTTTCCTACGGGAAAGCATTTGATTGGCTGAGATTATCAAGCTTGATGATCTCAACCATAGAGGTTGGGCCAGCCAAGGGGAGACTAGCATAGCGTGGGGAAAAAAAAGTGTGTAAAAACACCATTCTCATGTCATCAGAGGGGGGCTGGTCACTTAAACATACACTCACAGACAGACACACACATACACAGACAAACACACTCACAAAATTATTGTATGTTTTATTTCAATTAAAGTCCACCAAGCCTCCCTACCTTTTGGAGAGCTGGACTGGAACCGCTTTCCCTATATGTAATATAATCAAGTAAGTCAATGTAATGATTAGCAAAGTGGTGAGATGTGGGAGTAGCAGTGAGTCAGGAAGGTGAGCATGATGAATTTGATGAATAGTGAGTTGCAATAGTCAAGTCGGAAAATGATGAACGAACGAGTGCCTTAGCTGTATCTTTAGTTAGAAAAGGGCGAATGAGGGCAACATTTTTAAGGTACAAGTTACAGGATTTAGAGACAGACTGGATGTGAGGAGAAAAGACCTGAGTCAAAAGAAACACCAAGGCAACGAGCCTGAGTGGTTGGTGTAATGGATGTCCCATTGACTTGCAAGGAGCTTGATAGAGAGGGAAAAGTTGAGAAGTTCAGTTTTAATAAGATTCCATTTTAGAAAACAGGAAGACAACAAGTTAGACCTGGATGCGAGGCAGTTCGCAATCCTAAATTTTGCAATCCTCTATCTCTAAATTGGGTCTAACACATTTCTTTCATTGATCTCTTGACAGATGGCCCGCAGGAGCTCCCAGTTTAAAGGACTTAGAGAATGAGCTTTCTTGGTTACAAAAGTATCTTCCAACCCTGGAGTCTCCCATAGTTCTTTGCCATAATGATTTACTATGTAAAAACGTTATCTACAATGAAGAAGAGGGTAGGTGTTGTTTACATTCTGTAAAATGAAGGTAGAGCCAAATTGTAGAGATTATTCACCTCACATGAGCTTATCTTACTCACAGGTCATGTACGGTTTATTGACTATGAATACACTGGATACAATTACCAAGCCTATGATATTGCTAATCATTTCAACGAGTTTGCAGGTAAGCTCAAGTAACCCATCCCTGAGAAGTATGCATCTCAAAGGTAAAATCTACAGTATCTAGTATTCCTTCATTTTTAGTAACATCTGCAAATACATTTCAGAATCATAAGCAAATATAGAAAAATTTTAAAGGAATAAAAAAACAAAACACAAAAAACCCCTCTCAAACTAGTCTGACAGATTGTATTTCTACAAATTCCCCAATGCTAACATTTGTCACTCGTACAACATGAAAACAACGGCATATTTCAATTCTACTAGTAGTTTAACCCCTTAAAGGGAGGGTGCAATGTCCCTCCAGTTTTAACCCTTCAGATGCAAACATAACAGTTTCAGAGAAACTGCTATGTTTACATTTGGGGTTAAGTCAGCCTCTAGTGGCTGTCTTCCGGACAGCCACTAGAGGTGCATCTGCGACGCTGGAGGCATATTATGCCTCCATCACGCAGAACGTCCATAGGCAAGCATTGAGAAATGCTTTCCTATTGGCAGCTTGAATGCGCGCGCTGGAATAAGGTAAGCTGCTGTAGGGGTTTTAACCACTTTGTTTTCCTGACACTATAGTGATCCTTTAAAGGGAAACTCCAGTGCCAGGAAAACGATCCATTTTCCTGGCACTGGAGGGTCCCTCTCCCTCCCACCCCCCAATCCCCAGTTGCTGAAGGGGTGAAAACCCCTTCAGTGACTTACCAGAGGCAGCGACAGGTCCCACGTCGCTGCTTCCTCCTCCCCCGCCGCTCCTCCTTCTGCTTACGTCGGCCGGTGGGCGAGACTGATCTCGGCCGCCGGCCGAGGAGACCTAATGCGCATGCGCGATAGGAAAGCATTGAAAATGAATTTCAATGCTTCCCTATGGGGAATAGAGAGACGCTGGAAGTCCTCACACAGCGTGAGGACGTCCAGCGACGCTCTAGCACAGAAAACCTGTGTTATGAAGCAGGAAGTTCCCTCTAGTGGCTGTCTAATAGACAGCCACTAGGGGAGGACTTAACCCTGCAAGGTAATTATTGTAGTTTAAAAAAAACTGCAATAATTACACTTGCAGGGTTAAGGGTAGTGGGAGTTGGCACCCAGACCACTCCAATGAGCAGAAGTGGTCTGGGTGCCTGGAGTGTCCCTTTAAGGACAGTGTCAATTGTACACGTTCAAAACAAAACATAAACCTGGAATTTGCGCAATATGTCTGTTCAACCATAATTCATCTCTTTCATATTAAAGGACCACTATAGGCACTCAACCCACTTCAGCTCAATTAAGTGGTCTGGGTGCCAGGTCCATCTAGAAACTGCTATGCTTACATTAGGGTTAATCCAGCCTCTATGGCTGTCTCATTGACAGCCGCTAGAGGCGCTTCCGCGCTTCTCACTGTGAAAATCACAGTGAGAAGACACTGCCGTCCATAGGAAAGCATTGTGAAATGCTTTCCTATGGACTGATTGAATGCGTGCACGGCTCTTGCTGCGCATGCGCATTCAGCGCTGACAATGCAGTAGGCCTGTAATAAAGAGGGTACAAAAGCAGGCACTCGTACTCAGCAGGCTTTTTCAAGATAGTGAGTTAGCCTTCTGATGTAGTTTGTATACCCTGATAGATGCAATGCAAAACTTTTTTTCTTAAAGGCACAAGGGTCCCTCTGTGGCAGGGCTTTTCATGTCTAAAGCATCTTATAATAAAAACTAAAAAAAATATACCACACTCAAGTTAAAAAAGAAAAGAAAAAAAAGGATGAAAAAAAATATATAGTATCAATATCAAGTTAACTGGTTAGAGTGCATATTTGTAATCCATACAGATGATGATGGAAAAAAAGAAGAAACTGTATACAGTAAAAGTAAAAATAAAAAATCGGTCAAATATATATATAGTTGAAAAGGTTGGATCTCACCCCTCTGTAAGATAAATCAGTCTTGATCTAGTCAGTGAGTTCATAGGAGATGGCCACTGCAGATAGTAGTTGGAGATAGTAGTTGGTAAGTAGGTGTTCACTGTAATCCAGCAGCTGTACTGTGCTCAGGCAAAGGTGTAGGTACGGGTGACCGTAGGGCTGTAGACTGTGGGCTGCGCGCTCAGGACTATGTTGTCCCTTCGAATGCCCAATTCTGAAGTGTCTTATGGTGGGCATATTACAAGTATGGGACCCTGAAAGTCAAGTCGCTAACCTGAGTGGTCATAACAATACCATTTAAAAAATTCGGACCGGGCTGCACCCTCGGATTATTCGCAGTACAACACCTAGCCAAACAAACAAAGACGAAACTACTCTTGCTTTCCACAGACGCTGAGAAAGCCTTCGACAGAGTAGACTGGAACTTCATAACGGAGACATTACGCACGACGGGCATGGGACGTGGTATGCTCGCATGGATCATCGCGCTTTACAGTCAACCAAATGCCAGAGTCAGAGTGAATGGATGCCCGCTCTCCCCGATAATATTTGCCCTAACTCTGGAGCCGCTCCTGGACCGCATTCGGAAAAACCAGAGGATAACAGGGCTAAGCTACAAAACCCATGAACATAAAGTCGCCGCCTACGCGGATGATGTTCTGTTTTTCCTCAAGAACCCAGCAGACTCCATACCCCAGCTACTGACTGAATTTGAGAACTATGGGCACCTCTCAGGACTAAAACTCAACCTAACCAAGTGTGACATTCTTAACGTCACCGTACCTGAGACTGAATGCACACAACTGAGACGACGATTCCCGTTCCACTGGTGCCATGAACGTATGAGATACCTTGGGCTATGGATCACACATGAAGTAAAAGACATCTACGCACACAATTACACACCCCTTCTGACCACCATCCTTGGAGACCTCAAGACATGGAACTACGCGCACATATCATGGCTGGGGAGGCTAACAGTAATTAAGATGAATGTCCTACCCAGGATCCTATACCTCTTCCACACAGCGCCACAAACGGTACCACAAACATTTTTCGCTACACTCAAGACAGCGCTCATACAATACGTATGGAAAGGGGACAGGGCACGAATTAGCTACGAAAAACTCTGCCTCCCGAGACGATGGAGAGGACTAGCGCTACCGGACGTTAAACGATACCACTAAGCCACAGTACTACAGAGGCTGAGGGAACTACATATAGCCTCGCCCCACAAACGTTGGGTGACACTATGGAAAGACAACACAGACAACCAACTGTACACGCTGATGTGGCACAAAGAAACGGAAGCACAGACAACTCTTGGAGAGGACTTCCCTGTTACACAGACACTAAAACACTGGACCATACTGAGAAACGAACTACAGATTTCACCCAAGCCGAGCCCGCTGATTCCCATAACCTATAACCCACACCTGGGAGATGGACTCACATCGTCCACCTGGCCGTTAGACAGCCAAGACGGATACATACCCATACACACTGCGATCACGAGACATCTACTGAACGCAGCTAAATCCCTAATTCCACTACATTGGAAGAAAGAGGACCCACCCACGACGGAACAAAAGAAATACGAACTGCAGAAGCCAAAATAGCAGACCTGCTGGGAAGAGGAGAATGGCACACGGAGATCTGGAGACCTTGGCTACTATACATAGTGTAGGCGACGATGCGCAGTTGGACACACAGCAGTGTCCGCAGAGAGGAGGGAAGACGTACACCTCAGCTTCACAATCTCACTCCCCACTGCCCCCCCCCCACCCCAACCTACCCAACCTGTCCTCCTTCCCCCCCAACCCGACTAGGGACAACACACAAACGCAAACACGACACAGGGCAAGACCCAAGAGAGAGCGAAACCCATGATACCGCTGTAGATCAGGAGGAGACACATGAGGTGAAACATAGGGGAAGCATAGGGACACAACAACCCATAGGGCTCCACATTACACTAACGACACATGTATAGCTTGAGATGCAGACACCCAGTGACACAAACTTATCGACAAAGGAAGGAGTCACGACTTAGGAGTCAACCGCACCAATACTGGATCGAACAAACAAACATAATAACATGTTCCGACTACCTTCACAAGCATGGAACCCAAATAGGCAAACACACAACATTTAGACAAGGCCACACACGAGAACACTACATACTGCCCGAATGATGACTACCAAGAAAAATGCAAACTGGACGGAAGCAATAACGAACACGCACTACTAGACGCAAGGGACAAGGGGAGAGAGACCCCAGGAAATAGGAGAGACCTAACGAACTGCAGGGGCCAAAGTAACGCACACATATATCAAAAAGCAATGCTCATGAATGGAACACACAAAACTGAAACCTAGGTCGCTACGACTAATCCCCCCAGGCCAGAAAGAAACACACTATAAGACAAGGTCCCGGGACCCGGAAGGGAGGGCACAAATCACGAGACATCTACTGAACGCAGCTAAATCCCTAATTCCACTACATTGGAAGAAAGAGGACCCACCCACGACGGAACAAAAGAAATACGAACTGCAGAAGCCAAAATAGCAGACCTGCTGGGAAGAGGAGAATGGCACACGGAGATCTGGAGACCTTGGCTACTATACATAGTGTAGGCGACGATGCGCAGTTGGACACACAGCAGTGTCCGCAGAGAGGAGGGAAGACGTACACCTCAGCTTCACAATCTCACTCCCCACTGCCCCCACCCCCACCCCAACCTACCCAACCTGTCCTCCTTCCCCCCCAACCCGACTAGGGACAACACACAAACGCAAACACGACACAGGGCAAGACCCAAGAGAGAGCGAAACCCATGATACCGCTGTAGATCAGGAGGAGACACATGAGGTGAAACATAGGGGAAGCATAGGGACACAACAACCCATAGGGCTCCACATTACACTAACGACACATGTATAGCTTGAGATGCAGACACCCAGTGACACAAACTTATCGACAAAGGAAGGAGTCACGACTTAGGAGTCAACCGCACCAATACTGGATCGAACAAACAAACATAATAACATGTTCCGACTACCTTCACAAGCATGGAACCCAAATAGGCAACCACACAACATTTAGACAAGGCCACACACGAGAACACTACATACTGCCCGAATGATGACTACCAAGAAAAATGCAAACTGGACGGAAGCAATAACGAACACGCACTACTAGACGCAAGGGACAAGGGGAGAGAGACCCCAGGAAATAGGAGAGACCTAACGAACTGCAGGGGCCAAAGTAACGCACACATATATCAAAAAGCAATGCTCATGAATGGAACACACAAAACTGAAACCTAGGTCGCTACGACTAATCCCCCCAGGCCAGAAAGAAACACACTATAAGACAAGGTCCCGGGACCCGGAAGGGAGGGCACAAATCACACTAGGGGACAGCACTAATAAACGCACGAACCCCAGGGAATACTGGTACAGAGTTCCCCATCTTACAAACAGATAAACCTATCTACCCTGATAAAAGGTACATAACATCCAGATCACAGGAATACGTATTAGATAACCGTGATAATGAAAATGCTATGGGACGAAGGTGGCCTGCGAGCTGAACAACGACCCACTGATAACGTGGCCTGCGAGCCCGTAGGAATATGGTGTCACACCAGATGCATTGATATATGAAACTATACCTGAGACCTGCGTGTCTCCATACCAACTTTTTATGCTTGAGTTTCTTTGCATTATCGACAATAAAAAAATCATATTTACAAAAATAAAAAAAATTCGGACCAAGAATGATCTAGATGGGGAACTGTATTAAGAGGTAGAACCTAGGGATCGACCGATATTGATTTTTTAGAGCTGAAACCGATAATCTGTGAACTTTCAAGCCGATAGCTGATAACTTGCTGATATTCTGTACAGTTACCATTTTGAAAAAATAAACTATTTCTAAAGGTAAATGCACAAAATATACCTGCCACATGTAGTGGATGCAGTGTGTTTAGACAGGGGAGCTGTGTATGTTTGTGTAGTGTGTGTGTGTAGTGGATGCAGTGTGTATTTGTATAGTGTGTATATAATGAATGCAGAGTGTGTGTGTTTGTGTAGTGTGTGTATATAATGTGTGTGTTTGTGTAGTGTGTGTATATAATGAATGCAGAGTGTGTGTTTGTGTAGTGTGTGTGTATATAATGAATGCTGAGTGTGTGTTTCTGTAGTGTGTGTGTACATAATGCAGAGTGTGTGTTTGTGTAGAGTGTGTGTATATAATGCAGAGTGTGTGTGTTTGTGTAGAGTGTGTGTATATAATGCAGAGTGTGTGTGTTTGTGTAGTGTGTGTATATAATGCAGAGTGTGTGTGTGTGTGTGTGTGTGTGTGTGTGTGTGTGTGTTTGTGTAGTGTGTATATAATGCAGAGTGTATGTGTATATAATTCAGATTGTGTGTGTGTTTGTGTAGGGATGTAATTTGTGTAAAATGGAATATATGTACAGCTCATCCCTCTTCCTGGTGGGGATTTAAACATCTGGACGCTGGTGGGGATTTAAACATCTGGACGTCTGTTTACTTTTACACTTATAACGTGAAGTCAGTAGGTTTAAAGTTGTGATGCTTATCTAGTTAATCCTTGGGGGGGCAGCTTAAAATTAAACAAGTGAAGGTAAATTTGTATTTTAATAATGACCTTTAATAGTAAAATACACTATTTGCTTTGAGTAAAATTGAAAAATAATAAAATACGCTAAAGTACACTTTTACCCATTATACTTTACTAACCCACACCTAACCCCGCATTTATTTGTATTTCTTTGTTTAATTTAAAGGATCACTATAGTGTCAGGAAAACAAACTTGTTTTCTTGACACTATACTCCCACCCTCAGGGTCCCCCTCCCTTGGCGCTGAAGGGGTTAAAACACCTTCAGTTATTTACCTTTTTTTTTTTTCAATCTTCGTTTTATTGAGGCATATTTGGTTTAGGGTACATAATGAAGAAGGGAAGACAGTAATAAGTTGTACAAGTTGGGAATATCACTTCACAATACGTATTTTCATGGTGACTCGTCAGCCTCATTTTTTTTTTTTAAAGTGAAGAACAGGTATAGCACAGCATAACAAATATAACCATAAACAGCACCTGTCTAGGTGGATTATTAAAGTAAAGAGTCAGTAAGCTCTACAACCCCGTAGGCCTGCTGTGGGCGAATAAATCGACAGGTTAAATTTATATCAAGCTAATTTTCAGTAATTCAATAACAAGAATGGTGCAACAGTTGTACATGTAGCTTTGAACTGTGTAATGTTATCATCGGGGTTAAAGCGAAGGATGCGAGTGTAAAACTAGGGAAAACCTGTGAGGATCAGTCTGAGACATGGAACAGTAAGTCAAGTTACGTGCTGGACAAGTATGAGATGAAGTTAATATATTCAGGGTTAGTAAAGGGTAAGACGATAAGTATGTTATTAGGTCATCTATGCGGAGTGTGGCAGGTCACAATTGAAGCCGGCAATGAGATTAGGTCAGCCGCATGTATGCTGCCATTCCAATGAGGTATTGGTGGTAAAATAGTGCACATTGGCATAACTGAAAAAACGATGAGAATATAGCCGGGCCTATTCCCTTCAATCTGTCAGATAGTTAAAGAAGGGATATGCGCCTCAGTCGGGAACTGAGTGAATATCTGTTTGACAGTTACACTTAACATGACTGAATGAGGGGTGATGTTAGTCACTGTGGAGTTTTGCATGAAATTCTAACAGGGTGTATGAGCCTTAATATGAAATTCCCTACAAGTCAAGGTTTAGGCTCATGTTAGTAGCGTGGTTACAAGTGGGTTTAGTGTGTATGATGTGTTACTTGCAGGGTATTATAGCGTGGTCAGGTAGTGAGCTTATTACATGGGAAGCGGTCTATGGTGGTATACGGTGGTGTATTACCCCTAACCAGGGGGGGGCCTTGGGGGGGGGGAGTGTTAGCGTGCTGGTACCATTCGCAGGCCTTAGGGCCTTATAGAAACATAGAAACATAGAATGTGACGGCAGATAAGAACCATTCGGGCCATCTAGTCTGCCCAGTTTTCTAAATACTTTCATTAGTCCCTGGCATTATCTTATAGTTAGGATAGCCTTATGCCTATCCCACGCATGCTTAAACTCCTTTACTGTGTTAACCTCTACCACTTCAGCTGGAAGGCTATTCCATGCATCCACTACCCTCTCAGTAAAGTAATACTTCCTGATATTATTTTTAAACCTTTGTCCTTCTAATTTTAGACTATGTCCTCTGGTTGTGGTAGTTTTTCTTCTTTTAAATATAGTCTCCTCCTTTACTGTGTTGATTCCCTTTATGTATTTAAATGTTTCTATCATATCCCCCCTGTCTCGTCTTTCCTCCAAGCTATACATGTTAAGATCCTTTAACCTTTCCTGGTAAGTTTTATCCTGTAATCCATGAACAAGTTTAGTAGCCCTTCTTTGAACTCTCTCTAAGGTATCAATATCCTTCTGAAGATATGGTCTCCAGTACTGTGTACAGTACTCCAAGTGAGGTCTCACCAGTGTTCTGTACAATGGCATGAGCACTTCCCTCTTTCTACTGCTAATACCTCTCCCTATACAACCAAGCATTCTGCTAGCATTTCCTGCTGCTCTATTACATTGTCTGCCTACCTTTAAGTCCTCAGAAATAATCACCCCTAAATCCCTTTCCTCAGATGTTGAGGTTAGGACTCTATCAAATATTCTGTACTCTGCCCTTGGGTTTTTACGTCCAAGATGCATTATCTTGCACTTATCCACATTAAATGTCAGTTGCCACAAGTCTGACCATTTTTCTAGTTTACCTAAATCATTTGCCATTTGGCTTATCCCTCCTGGAACATCAACCCTGTTACATATCTTAGTATCATCCGCAAAAAGACACACCTTACCATCAAGACCTTCTGCAATATCACTAATAAAAATATTAAAGAGAATGGGTCCAAGTACAGATCCCTGAGGTACCCCACTGGTGACAAGCCCAAGCTTCGAATATACTCCATTGACTACAACCCTCTGTTGCCTGTCACTCAGCCACTGCCTTACCCATTCAACAATATTGGAATCCAAACTCAAAGATTGCAGTTTATTGATAAGCCTTCTATGTGCAACAGTGTCAAAAGCCTTACTGAAATCTAGGTAAGCAATGTCTACTGCACCACCCTTATCTATAATTTTAGTTACCCAATCAAAAAAATCAATAAGATTAGTTTGGCATGATCTCCCTGAAGTAAACCCATGTTGTCTCTGATCTTGAAATTCATGTGTTTTTAGATGTTCAACAATCCTATCCTTTAACATGGTTTCCATCACTTTCCCCACTACTGAAGTAAGGCTTACTGGCCTATAGTTGCCCGACTCCTCCCTATTACCTTTCTTGTGAATGGGCACAACATTCGCTAACTTCCAATCTTCTGGGACTACTCCTGTTAACAATGATTGGTTAAATAAATCTGTTAATGGTTTTGCTAGTACACCACTAAGCTCTTTTAATAGCTTTGGGTGTATTCCATCAGGTCCCATTGACTTATTTGTCTTTACTTTTGACAGTTGAAATAGAACCTCTTCCTCTGTAAACTCACGTGTAATAAATGACTCATTTATCCTTTTTTTAACAGAGGTCCCTTTCCTTCATTTTCAGCTGTAAATACCGAACAAAAATATTCATTGAGGCAGTCAGCTAGACCTTTATCCTCATCTACATACCTTCCTTCTTTTGTTTTTAATCTAACTAATCCTTGTTTTACTTTTCTTTTCTCATTTATGTATCTAAAAAAAGTTTTGTCCCCCTTTTTTACTGACTGTGCTATTTTCTCTTCTGTGTGGGATTTGGAAGCTCTTATAACTTGCTTAGCCTCTTTCTGCCTAATCTTATAGGTCATTCTGTCTTCCTCACTCTGGTTTTTTTTATAATTACTAAATGCTAACTTTTAGTTTTTTACTATTTTGGCCACATCTGCGGAGTACCACAGTGGTTTCTTGAATTTTTTGCTTTTACTGACAAGCCTAATGCAATTTTCTGTTGCCTTCAGTAGTGCAGCTTTTAAATAATCCCATTTATTTTGGACTCCATTTAAGTTGCTCCAGTCTGATAATGACTCCTTTACACATATTCTAATTTTAGAAAAGTCTGTTTTTCTAAAGTCTAAAACTTTTGTTTTTGTGTGGTGTGACTCAGTCACTGTTCTTATATTAAACCACACTGACTGATGATCACTGGATCCTAAACTTTCACCTACAGTAATATCTGATACCAAATCTCCATTTGTTAACACTAAATCTAGTATGACCTCTTTACGAGTTGGCTCCTCAACGACTTGTTTTAGAGACAATCCCAGTAGGGAGTTTAGAATATGTGTGCTTCTGGCACAAGTAGCTATTTTTGTTTTCCAATTCACATCAGGAAGATTAAAGTCACCCATGGTGATAACTTCCCCCTTCATTGTCATTTTAGCTATTTCTTCAACTAGTAGATTATCTAACTCTTCAATTTGTCCTGGGGGCCTATAAATCACACCTACACGAACTACTGTGTGATTACCAAATTCTAACGTAACCCAAATGGACTCTATGTTCGTCTCACTAACCTTTATTAGGCTAGATTTTATGCTATCCTTCACATACAGGGCCACCCCTCCCCCTTTCTTGCCTTCCCTGTCTTTTCTATATAAAGAGTACCCTGGTATTGCTATGTCCCAGTCATTTTGTTCATTATACCATGTCTCAGTAACAGCGACTAAATCTACACTATCAGTTGCCATTATTGCCACAAGTTCATGGATCTTATTCCCTAAACTGCGAGCATTTGTAGACATAACTCTAAGCTTATCATTTTTTAACACACTTGCTACAGGCACCTTCTGTCCTTGTTTTGGGGGACAATTGGATTGATGTTTTATCACCCTTATCTCATCCTGTGCGGGAGGGTTAAGAAGTGCCCTATGCCCAGCAGTGTCGGTCAAGTAGCGTGGGTCCCTGTGAGTCCTCCGGTTGCTGTAGTCAAGTCTGGGGGGTCGACATTGTCCTTTCGCGTGGGACGAACCGCATGCTGGTGGCTGGGTCCCCTAACTCGTGCTGTGGTTCTGGCGGTAGGGTGGCAGGTAAGTCTGGTAGGCCAAGATTTTTCAGAAGTGCTGGTGCCTCTTCGTCCGATGTTATCGTGTGAGTGAGTTCATTGTGGGGGATTAGCAGGGATCTTCGTGGTCCCCATCTGTAGGGCACTCCTAGGTTGCGCAGATGGCTTGTCAAGTGTGATAGTGTCTTCCGCCACTGTAGCGTGGCCCTGGTAAGATCTTGGTAGAACGACAGCTGGGATGTTTCAAAGGCCAGGGGGGCTTTACCTCTGGTTGCCGCCAGGAGTTGTGCTTTATCGTGGGTGGAGGCGCATCGTAATATGACATCTCTGGTGGGCATGTTGGGCATCCTGGGTGAGGTTGGGAGCCTGTATACGCCGTCTAGCCCGAATTTACGATTAACTGCCGGTGGCAAGATAGTGGTTAAGAGTCTACGGACGTAGTGCGGCAGTTCGGCGGCCTGGATCTCTGTAGGTATACCCCTTATTTTTACGTGATTTCGCCTGGCTCGGTCTTCCAGGGCGGACATTTGTAGCGTCAAGCTGTGTTGTGAGGTTTGCAGTTGATGCACGGCATCTTGAATGGTCGCCATGCCGGCTTTGAGGTGCGTGATGTCTTGCTCCGTGGTTTGGACGCGCTCCTTGACATTGTGCATGTCGGTTTTCAGGCGTCCCACATCGACAGCTAGCCTTTTTTGTATGTCCTTGACCCAGTTTTGTGGGTCCTGTTTAGTGGCAAAATCAGAGTCTCCCATTGTTGCGGTCTTTGCCGGCATTGTGAGTGCTGTGTCGGTTTGGGTTGATGAGTGGGCCGGTGAGGGGGAAGGAGTGTGGATCATGGCGGCGGCTTTGGGCAGTGCTGGCCTCTGGAGCAAGGTTCCGATGTCCTGTGCCATACCTGGGCCCATGTGTGCCTTCTGCGAGCGTTTCCCCATGGGTTCGGGGGTTTCCGGCCTGTATGGCTCGAAGTCACTTTCCGGATCGGAATCACCCTGCAGGTATGTCCCGCTGAGTAGCTGCTCGAGGCCGTGCAGGCTTGGCGCGTGGTAGGCCTTAGGCCTGCGTTTTGCACTCCCCGACTTCGGAGTGTACCGGAAAGGCATCTGCCGGTTCGGTATGTGGGCCTGGACTCTGTTCCGACATGCTCTGGTTCGGATGGCCGGCAGGTTCCAAGATTTTGGCGGATTTTGGGTTACAAGGTGGGAGCCCGCGAGAATGGCGTCCGCTCCGTTTCAGGTCCTGGCCCCGCCCCCCAGTTATTTACCTTAATCCAGCGCCGGGCTCCCTCGGCGCTGGTGACCTCTCCTCCCCGCCGTCAGCTCCCAAGTCAAACAGTCCATAGGAAAGCATTTCTCAATGCTTTCCTATGGACGTTCTGCACGCTGGATATGATTTTCTCATCCAGCGTCGCAGAAGCGCTTCTAACGGCTGTCAGGAAGAGAGCCACTAGAGGTTGGATTAACCCTGCAATGTAAACATAGCAGTTTCTCTGAAACTGCTATGTTTACATCTGAAGGGTTAAAACCAGGGTGACTATAGTGTCCCTTTAATGTTTTCTCTTCAATAATTGTACTACCCAGTGCTTATGAGAGTGACAATTGTCATGGTTTACCCAGAGGTGTCACACAGGGTTAATTCGCTACAGTAAGAATTGCAAGGAATTCAAAGAGAATATTACATTTAAGACAAAAAAAGCCCAGACTAGAAAGTCAGCTATACATCCAGTTCAGCTACTCTGACGAATTTGATTCACTTTGAATTCCAAACAATTCTCTCTTTAGAGAACTCATTGTCCGCAAACCAACACAACTGTAACCAAGAATATCCAGACACCTCTGAATGGGACAATGTGGGAAAGGTAAAAAGACAAGTGCCAGCAGGTAAACAAACTGGGTTTATTCACTAATAACTCACAGACAATGTAATATTCTCACCATGTACATACCTCTAATATCTCAATGCTCCCACTACCTGTCATATACATTACTATATGCACCCTCTGAATATACACCAATCCTCTATTACATAACCTATAATAACCCATATACAGTGTGATACCCTCCCCTTATATCTCACACTATATACATTACATTGCTCCGGGTTTGTCTCCGGCCGATATGATAGATTGCCAGCTTCCGCTCAGGCAGGTTCAGCTTATTACACCAACACCTGCGGCAAGAATGCGCGGGACGTGCGCTGCGTCATGACGTCATGCAAATCTCTGATTTGCTTCCTCCGTTGGCTACTCGAAACAGAACAAGGATAGGACCTGAGCAAGGGGCAGGGATAGGAATATGGGACTAAGCAGAGGGCAGGGATAGGAACATGGGACTGAACAGGGAGCAGGGATAGGAATATAGGACTGAACAGGGTGCAGGGATAGGAATATAGGACTGAACAGGGAGCAGGGATAGGAATATAGGACTGAACAGGGTGCAGGGATAGGAATATGGGACCGAACAAGGGGCAAGGATAGGAATATGGGACCGAACAAGGGGCAGGGATAGGAATATGGGACCGAACAGGGAGCAGGGATAGGAATATGGGACTAAGCAGAGGGCAGGGATAGGAATATGGGTCCGAACAGGGGCAGGGATAGGAATATGGGAGCTAACAAGGGGCAGGGACAGGAATATGGGACCGAACAAGGGGCAGGCATAGGAATATGGGACTAAGCAGAGGGCAGGGATAGGAATATAGGACTGAACAGGGTGCAGGGATAGGAATATAGGACTGAACAGGGAGCAGGGATAGGAATATAGGACTGAACAGGGTGCAGGGATAGGAATATGGGACCGAACAAGGGGCAAGGATAGGAATATGGGACCGAACAAGGGGCAGGGATAGGAATATGGGACCGAACAGGGAGCAGGGATAGGAATATGGGACTAAGCAGAGGGCAGGGATAGGAATATGGGTCCGAACAGGGGCAGGGATAGGAATATGGGAGCTAACAAGGGGCAGGGACAGGAATATGGGACCGAACAAGGGGCAGGCATAGGAATATGGGACTAAGCAGAGGGCAGGGATAGGAATATGGGACCGAACAGGGTCAGGGATAGGAATATGGGACCGAACAGGGGGCAGGGATAGGAATATGGGACCGAACAGGGGGCAGGGATAGGAATATGGGACTGAACAGGGTGCAGGGATAGGAATATGGGACTAAGCAGAGGACAGGGATAGGAACATAGGACTGAACAGGGAGCAGGGATAGGAATATGGGACTGAACAGGGTGCAGGGATAGGAATATGGGACCGAACAAGGGGCAAGGATAGGAATATGGGACCGAACAAGGGGCAGGGATAGGAATATGGGACCGAACAGGGAGCAGGGATAGGAATATGGGACTAAGCAGAGGGCAGGGATAGGAATATGGGTCCGAACAGGGGCAGGGATAGGAATATGGGACCTAACAAGGGGCAGGGATAGGAATATGGGACCTAACAAGGGGCAGGGATAGGAATATGGGACCGAACAAGGGGCAGGCATAGGAATATGGGACTAAGCAGAGGGCAGGGATAGGAATATGGGACCGAACAGGGGCAGGGATAGGAATATGGGACCTAACAAGGGGCAGGGATAGGAATATGGGACCGAACAGGGGGCAGGGATAGGAATAAGGGACCGAACAGGGGGCAGGGATAGGAATATGGGACCGAACAGGGTGCAGGGATAGGAATATGGGACTGAAGAGGGAGCATGTATAGGAATATGGGACTAAGCAGAGGACAGGGATAGGAACATAGGACTGAACAGGGGGCAGGGATAGGAATATGGGACCGAACAGGGTACAGGGATATGAATATGGACCGAACAGGGGCAGGGATAGGAATATGGGACCGAGCAGGGGGCAGGGATAGGAATATGGGACCGAGCAGGGGGCTGGGATAGGAATATGGGACTGACCAGGGATCGGAATATGGGACCGAACAGGGTACAGGGATATGAATATGGACCGAACAGGGGCAGGGATAGGAATATGGGACTCAGCAGTGGGCAGGAATAGGAATATGGGACCGAACAGGGGGCAGGGATAGGAATATGGGACTGACCAGGGATCGGAATATGGGACCGAACAGGGAGCAGGGATAGGAATATGGGACCGAACAGGGGGCAGGGATAGGAATATGAGACTGAACAGGGAGCAGGTATAGGAATATGGGACTAAGCAGAGGGCAGGGATAGGAATATGGGACTAACAGTTGGCAGGGATAGGAATATGGGACTGAACAGGGGACAAGGATCGGAATATGGGATCAAACAGGGGCAGGGATAGAAATATGGGACCGAACATGGGCAGGGATAGGAATATGGGACCGAACAAGAACAGGGATAGGAATATGGGACTGAACAGGAAGCAGGTAAAGAGAATATGGGACTAAGCAGAGGGCAGGGATAGGAATATGGGACTGAACAGGGATAGGAATATGGGACCGAACAGGGGGCAGGGATAGGAATATGGGACCGAACAGGGGGCAGGGATAGGAATAAGGGACCGAACAGCGGGCAGGGATAGGAATATGGGACCGAACAGGGTGCAGGGATAGGAATATGGGACTGAAGAGGGAGCATGTATAGGAATATGGGACTAAGCAGAGGACAGGGATAGGAACATAGGACTGAACAGGGGGCAGGGATAGGAATATGGGACCGAACAGGGTACAGGGATATGAATATGGACCGAACAGGGGCAGGGATAGGAATATGGGACCGAACAGGGGGCAGGGATAGGAATATGGGACCGAGCAGGGGGCTGGGATAGGAATATGGGACTGACCAGGGATCGGAATATGGGACCGAACAGGGTACAGGGATATGAATATGGACCGAACAGGGGCAGGGATAGGAATATGGGACTCAGCAGTGGGCAGGAATAGGAATATGGGACCGAACAGGGGGCAGGGATAGGAATATGGGACTGACCAGGGATCGGAATATGGGACCGAACAGGGAGCAGGGATAGGAATATGGGACCGAACAGGGGGCAGGGATAGGAATATGAGACTGAACAGGGAGCAGGTATAGGAATATGGGACTAAGCAGAGGGCAGGGATAGGAATATGGGACTAACAGTTGGCAGGGATAGGAATATGGGACTGAACAGGGGACAAGGATCGGAATATGGGATCAAACAGGGGCAGGGATAGAAATATGGGACCGAACATGGGCAGGGATAGGAATATGGGACCGAACAAGAACAGGGATAGGAATATGGGACTGAACAGGAAGCAGGTAAAGAGAATATGGGACTAAGCAGAGGGCAGGGATAGGAATATGGGACTGAACAGGGATAGGAATATGGGACCGAACAGGGGGCAGGGATAGGAATATGGGACCGAACAGGGGGCAGGGATAGGAATATGGGACTGAACAGGGAGCAGGTATAGGAATATGGGACTAAGCAGAGGGCAGGGATAGGAATATGGGACTGAACAGGGGGCAGGGATAGGAATATGGGACCGAACAGGGGGAAGGGATATGAATATGGGACCAAACAGGGGGCAGGGATAGGAATATGGGACCGAACAGGGGCAGGGATAGAAATATGGGACCGAACATGGGCAGGGATAGGAATATGGGACTGAACAAGAACAGGGATAGGAATATGGGACTGAACAGGAAGCAGGTAAAGAGAATATGGGACTAAGCAGAGGGCAGGGATAGGAATATGGGACTGAACAGGGATAGGAATATGGGACCGAACAGGGGGCAGGGATAGGAATATGGGACTGAACAGGGGGCAGGGATAGGAATATGGGACTGAACAGGGAGCAGGTATAGGAATATGGGACTAAGCAGAGGGCAGGGATAGGAATATGGGACCGAACAGGGGGCATGGATAGGAATATGGGACTGAACAGGGATAGGAATATGGGACCGAACAGGGAGCAGGGATAGGAATATGGGACCGAACAAGGGGCAGGGATAGGAATATGGGACTGAACAGGGAGCAGGTATAGGAATATGGGACTAAGCAGAGGGCAGGGATAGGAATATGGGACCGAACAGGGGGAAGGGATAGGAATATGGGGCCAAACAGGGGGCAGGGATAGGAATATGGGGCCAAACAGTTGGCAGGGATAGGAATATGGGACTGAACAGGGGACAAGGATCGGAATATGGGATCAAACAGGGGCAGGGATAGAAATATGGGACCGAACATGGGCAGGGATAGGAATATGGGACCGAACAAGAACAGGGATAGGAATATGGGACTGAACAGGAAGCAGGTAAAGAGAATATGGGACTAAGCAGAGGGCAGGGATAGGAATATGGGACTGAACAGGGATAGGAATATGGGACCGAACAGGGGGCAGGGATAGGAATATGGGACCGAACAGGGGGCAGGGATAGGAATATGGGACTGAACAGGGAGCAGGTATAGGAATATGGGACTAAGCAGAGGGCAGGGATAGGAATATGGGACTGAACAGGGGGCAGGGATAGGAATATGGGACCGAACAGGGGGAAGGGATATGAATATGGGACCAAACAGGGGGCAGGGATAGGAATATGGGACCGAACAGGGGCAGGGATAGAAATATGGGACCGAACATGGGCAGGGATAGGAATATGGGACTGAACAAGAACAGGGATAGGAATATGGGACTGAACAGGAAGCAGGTAAAGAGAATATGGGACTAAGCAGAGGGCAGGGATAGGAATATGGGACTGAACAGGGATAGGAATATGGGACCGAACAGGGGGCAGGGATAGGAATATGGGACTGAACAGGGGGCAGGGATAGGAATATGGGACTGAACAGGGAGCAGGTATAGGAATATGGGACTAAGCAGAGGGCAGGGATAGGAATATGGGACCGAACAGGGGGCATGGATAGGAATATGGGACTGAACAGGGATAGGAATATGGGACCGAACAGGGAGCAGGGATAGGAATATGGGACCGAACAAGGGGCAGGGATAGGAATATGGGACTGAACAGGGAGCAGGTATAGGAATATGGGACTAAGCAGAGGGCAGGGATAGGAATATGGGACCGAACAGGGGGAAGGGATAGGAATATGGGGCCAAACAGGGGGCAGGGATAGGAATATGGGACGAACAGGGATAAGAATATGGGACCGAACAGGGGGCAGGGATAGGAATATGGGACCGAACAGGGAGCAGGTATAGGTATATGGGACTGAACAGGGATAGGAATATGGGACCGAACAGGGGGTAGGGATTGGAATATGGGACTGAACAGGGATAGGAATATGGGACCGAACAGAGGGCAGGGATATGAATATGGGACTGAACAGGGAGCAGGTATAGGTATATGGGACTAAGCAGAGGGCAGGGATAGGAATATGGAACTGAACAGGGATAGGAATATGAGACTGAACAGGGATAGGAATATGGGACCGAACAGGGAGCAGGGATAGGAATATGGGACTCATCAGGGGTCAGAGATAGGAATATGGGACTGAACAAAGGACAAGGATAGGGCATGAGCAGGGGGCAGGGATAGGAATATGGGACTGAATAGGGGGCAGGGATATGAATATGGGACCGAACAGGGAGCAGGTATAGGACTATGGGACTAAGCAGAGGGCAGGGATAGGAATAGGGACTGAACAGGGAGCAGGGATAGAAATATGGGACCGAACAGGGGGCAGAGATGGGAATAGGGACTGAACAGGGAGCAGGTATAGGAATATGGGACTGATCAGGGACTGAACAGGGGGCAAGGATAGGACATGGGACTGAACAGGTGGCAGGGACAGGAATATTGGTCTGAACAGGGCTCAGCTGAGCTTTTGCTCAGCTGGAACTATATTATAATTTTTGCTTTGTTACAATCAGGTTACTCAAAACCCTTGTTATTTTGAATGTTTCAAAAGCTGATGTATCTGAAGGGATTAATATTGGTGAATCAGTTTTGTGACTGGTTCCTAGAAACCCTGGCAGTGTAAAAGTATCTATATGTACACTGATTTATTTAGCTGGAGGAAGAATATTTGGGTAGACCCAGGTGGTCGAGTTACCTTATATTACAGTGATTTAGTATTTTCAGGATTATTTACTTAATCTTACTAAAGTGAGAATTGTTGGGAATTCAAAGTGATTTTCAAAATTTGAACCAAAATAACTAAATTGGAAGCAAATCCGTCCTGGCGTTTGTTGTTTTTTGTTTTGTTTGTTTTTTGTTCTTTTTCAATTCAGCTATTTTTACCTTAAATTTTAGATTAATTCAGAATTTCTAACAATTCTCATTTTAGTAAATAACCCTGTTAGTAGTTGGTTTGTTTTTACTAGTTGGAGTAAAAGACAGATACTGTATATATATATATATATATATATATATATATATATATATATATATATATATATATATATATATATAACCCAGGGATCTGTGCAAGTTAAACCTTATTCTGCTATAATAAATTCCCCTTTAGAATCATTTTTAAAAATGCATTAACAATAAATGATTTGCCACCTGATTTGCCAAGTGTGCTTGTATTTTACACTGACAGGGTTATTGTTGGGAATTCAAAGTTAATTTAAATCTTAAAGCCAAATTAGTCAAACTGAAAACAGAATAATTTATTTCTTTTTTTTAATTTGGCTATTTCAGCATAAATTTTAAAATTCGATTTGAATTCACATGGAATTTCCATCAAATCTCGTCTATAGTGAATAACACTGTAAATGTTGTAATATAGCGTATCTAAATTGTATATGTCCTATTACACCATATATATCTTGTATTTGGCGCACCCTTCCTGTCTATATCTAGTACTAAGCTTTGGTGTAGGTGTATTCTGAAGCCCAATACTTCTCTACATTCCCATCCTCAGCAAGCGGTGCTGCAGGGGCATGTGTTTACAGTTTATGTCTATGTTCATAGGAGTGAGTGAACCAGATTATCGGTTATTCCCTGGCAGACAAGCACAACTGCACTGGCTTCGACAGTATCTTGAAGCTTATAGGAGGATGAAAAATGAAGAGGGTGATCTACAAGAACAGGAGGTGGAAGACCTATATGCACAGGTCAATCAGTTTGTTCTGGTGAGTCTGTGGCCTTTCTTCTTCTGTCTGCCTCTACACTGATCACCATTAGGGTTTTTCACTAAACTCTAGTTATAAACAAATCAAATCCAAATCTCAAAATATAGACAAACATAGCCGCTCTAGAAATGATCTCCAACTCTGCTCTACACCGATTGGCTATTTAAGCCTAAATTTTACAATTCAGATTTAGGTTTAGTGCATAACCTTGGTTGTTTGTTGCTGTACTTTATTTTTTTGTAAATGTAATTTCATTATACTATTCAAGTCAAAATACAATGCGTACATAAGGACAGTAATGCCCAAGTCATCAAAGTTGATAGTAGTAGCAGGTTGGCAAAATGCTCATCATATACATTCTCAGGGACATTAACTAAAGTGAGATTTGTCTGGAATTAAATTGAATTTTAAATTTAAGGTTAAAATAGCTGAGTTGGAAATTTGCTCCCATTCAGCTATGCTACCATTTCTGCAAATTTGAAGTTCACTTGGAATTCCCAACAATTGTATGTTTCAAACAGCAATCAACTGCCAAGTAATAAAAAAATAAACAGATCCATCTGAATGTAAATAAATGGAAAAGGACAGCTAACCAGGTCTATGAAAAGGGAACCCCCATCCATTTTGTTGCCCAGGTCTTTTTGTTTAGCCCACTAGGCA
The DNA here is from genome assembly GCF_036172605.1 of Pelobates fuscus. Taxonomy (NCBI): domain Eukaryota; kingdom Metazoa; phylum Chordata; class Amphibia; order Anura; family Pelobatidae; genus Pelobates; species Pelobates fuscus. The sequence goes on from NC_086317.1 coordinate 170,387,648, forward strand.
ATTGATCAAGGCCATTTGGGTGATTTCTGTTATCATTATGATTTAAAAAGGACCCAAACAACTACATGATAATAAATGGCTTCATATGATCACTATCTTTTATTAAGAATTTTTTTTTTTTTTGCATGATCAGTCATATTTTCAAAATCATTGCCAACATTTCACAATTTCTGCCAGGTTATGCAAACATTGGAGCACAACTGTAAGCGACAATTGCAAGAAATGGTTTCAGATGTTGCTGCACAGTCAGGATAGAATCCTTTCATGGAAAAAGTTCAGAATGTCCTGCCCCAGAGTTTACAGAACTGTGCACAGGAAGGATCATTGACCCTAATATTCTTCTGTGATTTAAAAACACATTACAGTTGTTGGGTATAGTACTCCTGCAAACATTGCTCAAAGTACAAATTCCATTTAGTGTTTAGTTTTTTTACATTGTTTTACAACACAGCATGGTATTTTTAAAGCACATATGGACATGCAAGGCAAACAGCTTAACTGCGTATGTATACGTCTATAGGAGGAAAGTCCAATACAGGAATGAACCATCAACACAGTTTCACTTTTATGCACATAATGTCTTGAATTGTGTCTGTTGAAATGAATTCAACAAAGCATCATTTAAGAGAAGACCAAGTGAGTCTTCATCAATGTCTGTCTGTATGTTCCGCTGTAGTACCAAGGCAAAAAAAAAATCAGTTTTTGTTGCGTATCTTTCAATTTCAGGTATACATATTGGAATTGTGGGGTGAGGCATGGTTGCTTGACATTGTTATGGTGGGAGCAAAATGCTCTTTTTCAAAGTCTGATTAAGCCTGTAAATGTATTTATTTATTTTTAGTGGTGCAATATGGGCTGTTATTATGCAATGTCCTCTTTTTCAAGTTCAATAGCTAATGTAACAAATTACATGCTGTAGGCAAACATATTTGAATTCATAGTTGGTATGACCACATCACTACTATATCTTTTTTAATTTGACTTATATTACAGCATGTGTTAAACTGTGAGTGTTATATATATATATATTATTTCTATATATGGTTTGTTTGAATAACAATGTGCTGTTTTTATATAGGCATCTCACTTTTTCTGGGGTCTCTGGGCTCTAATTCAACACAGATTTTCTGACATCGATTTTAACTTTGGACGGTAAGTTCCTTCAGCCATGTTTACCATGGCTCTAGAGGAGTTCAAAACAAAATAGTGGGATCTTGGATTTTGTAGATAGTGTAGGCTGATCCATTCATATTTTAACGCATTCTCTTTATATGATGGATTCAAATATTCAAAAACAATTAATTTAAAAATAATAAAATTACACTCCCATCTGAAGTTCCTGTATTTGCTATAAGTCCACAGGCTTTGCTGTTTCTCCTGGGGAAGAAAAAGGTCTGGGAACACTTTATTGGAAACAAAAAGGCAATGTTTCAACCCTAAAAACAAGTCTTTATCAAGCCACTAAGCACTCACAATGCAACATATTTATAATACAACACAATAAGAGCCATTACTCACAGCCGTGCTTCCACACCCGGAACACTGAGATCAATGGTGGAAGTGGCGTCAGACATCCTGTCAGTGGTGTATCCTGGTTTTGTGCTGCCCTAGGCAGCACAAAACTCAGGCGCCCCCCCCCCCCCGCGCGCCACCCCCATCCAACCTTTACCCCGCCCCGCATTCTAAATACACACACACTCACAGGCAAAACACACACACACTCACAGGCAAAACACACACACACTCACAGGCAAAACACACACACACTCACAGGCAAAACACACACTCACTCACAGGCAAAACACACACTCACTCACAGACACCCACACTCACTCACAGACACCCACACTCACTAACAGACACACACTCACTAACAGACACACACTCACTAACAGACACACACACACTCACTAACAGACACACACACACACTCACTAACAGACACACACACACACTCACTAACAGACACACACACACACACTCACTAACAGACACACACACACTCACTAACAGACACACACACACTCACTAACAGACACACACACACTCACTCACAGACACACACACACACACACTCACAGACACACACACACTCACTCACATTAACACCTTTTTTTTTTTTTACTTTAACCCCCCCAGCCTCCTTACCTTTGGGAATGCTGGGGGGGGGGGTCATCTTTCTCCCTGGTGGTCCAGTGGCTGCTGGGCGGTCGGGCGGCGCTGCTGGGCGGGCGGCGAGGGAGCACTCCCCCTGAGCTGTCTGCTCAGCTCCCTCGCGCGCCGCACAGTGAGGCTGGGAGGCGGAGCCGGAATATGACGTCATATTCCGGCTCCCAGCCTCACTCTGCGGCGCGCGAGGGAGCTGAGCAGACAGCTCAGGGGGAGTGCTCCCTCGCCGCCCGCCCAGCAGCGCCGCCCGACCGCCCAGAAGCAGCCCAGCATGTCTGTTAGCCGCAAGGCTAACAAGACCTTTGCCTTGGGCATTTGGGGGGCGGCTTTTTTTGCCGCCCCCTGGAAAATGCGCCCAAGGCAAATGCCTTGTTTGCCTCGCGGCTAATACGCCCCTGCATCCTGTACAACTTTATTATTATAGCAAAAAGCTAAATGGCCACTTTCTACTTAAAGGAACACTCTGGCCATCATAAAAACATCAATGTTAAGTGATTAGGAAATTAACAATCCTTTAGAATGTGCATTAAACATGCTGCAGGGCACATTTTGTGCATTTTCATAAATATGACAAAATTAGGTGTCCCCGTAAACATGGTGATTTTGATAAACTTACCTATAGCACAATACCTTGTTTATACCATTTTCGATTATAATATATATTCTACTATGATATATACTGGGAGCAGGTGGCCCAGGCATTATAAGCATTTATTTCAATGTAATGCTCTGGGAAAAGGTCAGCACTGTGTCATGTGATCGAAATGTATTCTAAGTCCAAGCAATATAACAATTTGCAGAGAGTACCATGCACTTTACTTTGAGAGTGGTTTATAACTTCAGTGAAAAATTGCTGCAGGTATAAGCTAGTCGTTTAGAGCTATCAGTCAAATTTACAGTCAGTGGCGTACCTACCACGGTTGCAGGGGTTGCAGCTGCGACCGGGCCCCTTACTTCAGGGGCCCAGCCACAGCCACGACCCCTGCGACCGTGGGCCACCTGGATACCTTCTGGGCCGGTGCACAGACGCACCAGCCCAGGTCCACGGGCGTCTGTCAGGAGGGGAGAGCTGTGCTCCTACCTGTATGTAGCGTGGCCGAGCGGTCTGTCAGGAAGTGCTCACTAAGAGAGCCATTCCTGCCAGACCGGCCACCCCCTGTGTTTCCCCTGTCATGAGGGGGCCAAAGAGGTAGCCTGCTGGCCACCTAATGGTCCTCCTGGCAGGCTGCTGTGTTCCCAGCAGAGACGGCGAGGGAGCTGTGTTCTCCCTGCTATGCTCCCTCGCACGCCGTTTGCTGATGCCGGAAGTCCGGCTCCCAGCATCAGGAGACGTCACGAGGGATCACAGCAGGGAGAACACAGCTCCCTTGCCGTCTCTGCTGGGAACACAGCCGGCCGCCACACTAAAGCCCCAATGGACCCCAGATCCAAGCCAGTTCTCCAGCTAGGGAGGCTGGGTGGATATTTTTTAATTTAAAACATATGAATGTGTGTGTTTGTGAGTGTATTGTTGTCTGTGAGTGTGTGTCTGTTAGTGCATGTGTGTGTATTTATGTGTGTATGTCTGTATGTATGTGTCTCTTCAGGTATGTGTGTTTGTGCCTGCATGCTTATCTGTTTGTCTGCATGTGTGGGGGGGCGGGAACATATGGGGTGGGAGGTAGATGTATGGGGGGGGGGGCAATTCTCGCACCGGGGCCCCATGGTTTCTAGTTACGCCTCTGTTTACAGTGTCAGTGTTAATTTTTTACCAAGTTTGCAAATGGTGTATGTGTGTGTATGACACAAATACCTTTTTACTGATTTCTCTCTTTCTCTGAGAGAGAACTGAGCTGTAGCCTACCTGACTAGTGCATTATCACCTACATCACTATTTAAAGCAGTTACAGAGTGAAGATTGGAACTCCTGCTGAGGGATAAACTACTTATATCATAAACCACAGTTTATAGGATATGATTAGTCCCTATGGACCAGAATAAGAGGCTCATGATTGGTGGAGCTTCTCCCTGCTAGGAAAAGGCACTTGTAGCGCAATAACAGCAGGTTCTTTAAAAGGTAATTTTCTTATATAGTTTTTAACAAAACAATGATCTGTACAATATCAATATGTTTGTCTGTCTGTCTCAGGTATGCAGTATTACGGTTTAATCAATATTTTGAAACAAAAGCAGAAGTGATTCCACCACAGGCCATGAACTGAAGAGGGTCTTGTCTGGCCAGATCATGGGCAAACTGCAAGAATAAGCTCGACAGAGATAATCTGCACTCATAAACATGACTTCTGGACACTAAGGGGCAGTTCATATCTGCTGAAGCATCTCAATACCATGTTTGTTGATAATATGGCTTTCCATGCAATGTATCAATTTCAGTTGCATTGAACACTCAATATTAAAGGGACGCTATAGTCACGAAAACAACTTTAGCTTAATTTTCGAGTGTATAGATCATGCCCCTGCAGTCTCATTGCTCAATTCTCTGCCATTTACAAGTTAAATCACTTTGTTTATGCAGCCCTAGTCACACCTCCCTACCTGTGACTGACAGAGCCTTCCTAAACACTTCCTGAAAATAGTCATCTAATGTTTACACTTCCTTTATTGCAAATTATGTTTAATTTAACATGTATCTCCTACTCTGTTAATAGCTTACTAGACCCTGCCTGATCCTCCTGTATGTAATTAAAGTTCAGTGCAGGAGATAAAACCTTTCATTGAAAATGAAACTATTTGGTTTTCGTGCAGGCTGTGTCAGTCACAGTCGAGAGAGGTGTGGTTAGAACTGCATAAAGAGAAACAAAAGTTATTTAACTCCTAAATGGCAAATAATTGAGCAGTGAGACTGCAGGTGAATGAGCTATACACTAAAACTGCTTCATTAAGCTAAAGTTTTTTTGGTGATTATAGTGTTTCTTTAACCCTCATCCATTCCAGAGCTAGATTTTGGAATAACACAATGTATTTTTTTTTTTATCCCTGTTGATCTTCATATCATGTCCTACTTCTAGTTTACTACTGACTATTAATAATTACTGGGTGGCACAAAATGGAGGAAGGTCTATGCAGCACAAAGTCTGATGGTTATGTTTGAAAATCTAAAATGGTGCCTATATTCTATGCACTAATACTTGAAATGTAATACCACAGTCTAATGCCTCATTCTATTGCGTAGCAATAAAAACAAAGTTTTGATAAACCAGAAAATACATTATTGTTACACATTGCAATGTATTTTATATCTCAAACAAAAGTGGCTGTATGTAACGACTTGATCAGTATGGCCCTAGATGTGAATTGTGAAAATTTCCCTAAAACACTAGACTGCATTCTAAATTATCATCTGCTGCTGGAGAACTAAACTATTAAATGTTGATAATAAAAAAAAAAAACTCTGTAATTACAACTTTAAAATTGTATTGTTAAAAATCAATTAAAAAAATAAACAGATTGTGTACGTACATATATTGATGTAACCAAAGCACTGTCTGTGTAACAGCGCAAGTGTGTTGTGCGTTGTGTGTGTGTGTAGGGAATCACTGATTAAAGAAAGCACTGTGTGATTTTCTTTGTGTGGCAGACGGTAGTGATTTTAATAATATTTGATGTTTGTCTGTAGAAATTAGTGAATTGTTAGAACATGGAGTATTTACATTTCATAAACTGCTTCTAAGCAACCTGTTTAAACTAATCATTTTCCTTAATGTGTGGAATTAGATGTATTCAACCACTACAGCTCTCTATAGTGGTTATGGTGGCAGAAGTGCCATAACCACTACAGCCCTCTTACTCTAGTGCCCTCTTAGAGTAAGTAGTAAAACTATTTCAAAGATTTGACATTTTACCTTTGTCCCCTTGGTGTCTGTGGCCACACTGCCAGCTTCTGTCAGTGTGGCTACAGACGCCTGGGGACAGAGGTAACTGCCTGGTGTTTTTACAGATCTCAGTTCCGCTGTCGTAGAAAAACTTGGAGGTATATTCAGCGGTGCCATGGTGTGTTGAACTTTGTTCAGTAATGCCACAATTTTTTTTATAGAACACTATATGTTTCTTACATGGGAAAAAGATGGCATGTCATTTTTCAAGGTGCGTACTATTTTTTTTTTACCCTTGCCCTGTAACAACTTAATGCTATAAAGACACAGACAGGATCTAGTTGTTGGTAATTACTCAGTGCTCTCACTCATGTGAAAGCAATACAGAAAATCTTTATTACGTGTCTACTACTAATTTCATGTAAGCATCTCTCCAGCGTATTAGCTAGAAGTGTGTGCCAATGTAAGTAGCCGTTATCTCAACCTGCACCTGATTACTTGTGAGCCATATAAGATTGGGAAGTCAAAATTTCATATGGAGAGCCAAACCTTAGATGAAGTCCTTGTCCTCATGAAACACCAACTAGACTGCTAGGTACGCATTGTACTGTGGGTAATATGATCATAGATGCCACCTGGGGCTTAACTTTTTAAATCATGTGGTACTAGCCAGGCCTTCACAGTTACTTGTCAATGCTAGCATGGATGGCCCCTGGCACATATATATAAATAAAACCAGTCTTCCTCCTAAGTTTCGGTCTAGAGAGAGAAAAAAACCCAAACTTTCCAGGTCAGTATTTTCAGTTTAGCTAATATTGACTTTTCATTTCTAACAATTCACAGTTTGGTGCATAACTTTACACGTCATCTCTCCCTCTTCATATCATATTTCTTCCTATCAAAGAACCCATTATGAAAATCTTAACCTACAAATTAAGGAAAACACCTAATTTCACATACTTGCATTAATGGATTGAAGACCAGTATGCCTTTGTAATTCACCAAGGTCAGAATAAAATTAGAAATGTAGATTTTTAATTTTTTTAATGTTTTTTTTTTTTTTCAGGTCAGGTTGGAGGTAGTTCACAAATTACCCTATCCCCCCCCAAAAAAAACATCTTGGAGAATCAAGTTTTTTCAATAAGTAGGTAAAGGTTTCAATAAATAAATTATTTAAGGCCTTTACATTTTTTTTAAAAAAAGCATCCCCACGATCCACTATTAAGTGAAGCCAAATAATACGGTCCCTCCTTTTCTCTCATACCAGTGAACATTAAAGGGTTACTACAAGCATCTTGATTACTTCAGGTTTTTGAAGTTTGTATGTGCAGTATTTCACATACAGAAATGAAGCACTTTGCCGTGGTGGTGTAACTCCCCTGTGTCTTTACTAGCAGCCAGGAACAAGAGTTCTGCCAATATCAATTTTGTGCATGAAAGGTATACGTACACATAGCATGCCATTGATGGATGAACAGTGGTGGCACAGCTTTTCTTTCTATTTTATGGGGTTAAAATAGGTTGGAGTAACACTTTAAAAGAGACTATAACCACTGCTTGATGTAGGCTACAGGTGTGGTCCTCCAGTTCTGGGTCTAACCGCCCCTGCTCACCATGGTGCGAATATGGCATTTTCACCTTAATTTGGTCTATGTTTGGATGGGTGAGCCAGCTGGCCCACTGGGTATTGTAGGATGTAATTAATTTTTTACATTACAGAAGCAGCTTACAGAACACAGGCCTGTACGGGCCATAGGGCTTAGTTAGCAATGAGCCACTAGACCAGGCTTCCCCAAACTCCGGCCCTCCAGATGTTGCTGAACTACAACTCCAATGATTCTCAGCCTATCTTTTCATTCACAGAATCATGGGAGTTGTAGTTCAGCAACATCTGGAGGGCCGGAGTTTGGGGAATCCTGCACTAGACGATGCAAGGTTAGAGGCTCACTGCTCCCTCTTCTCTCACTCACTGGGTTTGTAATATAGAGAATGGTTTCTCGCTACCTGGTTTGCAATTGTTAACCACCCACCACCACAACTTCATATACACAGTATAGCCTCTGGTGTTCCAACAGGGAGTTCACTGCCAATATTAAAAGGCCCTTAGGACCTTGCAGTAGTGAGACTCCAAAGAATAGAAGTACAGGTTGGAAGCTCGACAGTGCAGGGAGAGGGGAAATAACAATCAGGTCTCTCCTGGAATAGAACAGACTATTAGTGCTTTATATATTTCTCTTGTTACTGGAAATTTCTACTATGATTGATCTCAATACATAAGATGGTTTATCCATTAAATGTTGAATTAAAAATTGAATTGGTTGAGTAATACTGGTGTTTTTTTTAGTTCTCCATTAGGGAGGAAGAATCTGGTTTACATGGATTGCTGTTCGCAGCCTTGTTTTTTATATTAAATATTTTGGTAACAGAGTGCCACCTACTGGGGTATCAGTAGAAATAAATTTTAACTACTACAGTTTCCCCACAGGACTCAAATACTTTTTCAATAAACAAGATCAGTATTTCCACATACAAATCCCATTGTGACATAGAATTTTAATGGCGCATATGCTTTAGCTATAGGCTTGCTTGACCATGCTTTCACAGTTTTACCTATGATAACTTTTACACAACTAGAAGAACTAGTATAGCTATATAAATATATATACTTTAAAGCACATCTCATTTACTTGTCCTGATTTTGGGAGCACTTCAGATTGCTTGATATTTACTTTTAGATGTTACTAGCAACACATTACAGGAACAGTAGTACCAACCGAGCTAAAGATTTCAATTCAGACTGTTAAAATATAATAGTAGGCAGAGTTCTATTGTCATTCCTAAAGAGAATTGTCTGTTATCGGTTACGCCAGAGAATTACACTGTCCAATAGTACATTTTACCGGACTGCTGACTATATAGGATGATCATAAACCTATGTGTGCAGCAACTCAGCCATGCAAACCGATTTGAATGTCGCTTCCATATGCAATCTAGTAACAGTAATCAGTCCTCAGTGAACAGACGAATATATATATATTAATTATATATACACACACACCAAAATTTAGCCAAATGTCACAGTTTTGCACCTTGTTTTAGGTGTTTTGTACAATGCAGTTTATTAAACCTGTTTTTCTTCATCTGTTGCTTCTTTTGCACCCTTACCATCATTTGACAGTAAACAATTCTCCGCCACTCCCCCCCCCCACTTTCAAATCACTTAAAAAAAAAATTACAGAAAAAATCTTTGTATTTAAAGAATATTTAATCATATAACATATATCCTTGCATTGATTTTGTGAATGCATCCCATCATGTTTGTTTGAGCTACAAATAAGAGGCAGTTGTCACAGAGGAGGTTTATTATTTTTTTTTCCTGCACAGTAATAAGTTGGGGAAATAGGGGGAGATAGTTCCAGTTTAAGTTACTCTTCATTAAACAAAACCAAAAACAGAAAATAAAAAGACATCTCTATGAACTATATTTACAGAAATATAAAAATATACATATATTTTATGTAATTATTGTGTATAATGAGATCTGCACATGAGCGATAAATCATACTCCTTCGGTTCATCCAGTAAGGCACTTTGGGGGGTGTAAAGAAATGATTGTACACCTCCCAAAACAGTTGTTAGACAAGAGACAGAGAGCATAGATGATCTCTCCGCTGTCGTGTACACCTAGTAGGCAAGAAAAGTATAGACTTATTTTTATAGAGATTATGAACATCAGCATTATATCACCCCATTCTTCATTAGACAAGTAGGGCTGGATTATATTATATTGCAACAGAAAAAAGTTGAACTCTGGTAACAGAATAGTAGATCTCCCTTAGACATTTGTGGGAAAATTACTATTCAGATTACAATGTCTTATAATAGAATCCAGCCAAAAGAGTGTTAGCTCTTGATCTCATACTTCCAAATAGCCCTGTTTTTTTAAAGAGTATAAAACCTCTTCTAATGTTACTTTTCATAATATTAAGAGTTTCATAACCTCTAAGATTACGAATTTGTTTTATGAATTTACTACAGCGCGGGCTACAGTGTACTTCGACCAGGATTGTCATCATAGGAATGGTTAATTGAAAGAGCCAATGAAAAGACTCTTCTAATCAGTGCTCCTGTGGGGTTCGTCGTGAGATGCTCTTGCCTCAAAATATTAAAGAAATTAAAGTTTGTGCCACTTTAAGAAGGCTCCTTCAGTCTGTGATCACCACTAATTCCCCATCACTCTTCCCAGAGTCCTCAGAGTCACTGTAGCGGTCGCAACTTCTTGGCTTCATTCCCCTTGGCTCGTGAGGCTGCAAGCTTTGTGTGTTGAGAATGATTGGCAGGTTAGTATCAGACTGGTAGAGATTAGAGGTGGCATGCTGGTTCATGTTCCCGGCGATGGAATGTGGCTGGAATCCAGATGGTGATGGGGGACTCTGCATTGATCCTGGAGATCTGTGACAGGAGAATTAAGAGAAATTAATTTTTTTTCACCACTCTACGCCAGTACAATTAGGCCTTTGTACACGCAGGTAAGGATCCAGGCAGTGAGTGCAAGATCATGCAAACGAGTTACAGCATCTCTCACTGCGGATTGAAACCCACTTTCTGCCACTGGGATGTGACATGGGGAGAAGTACATTAATACACAGAATGGCACACAATTCCTGCCGCTGTGCACTACTTATTTAAAAGCACATCCATGTAGTCAATAGTAAAGGCATTTCTGCCACACAGAATACTGGGAATTATGTAAAAATGTCTTGAAGAGGGAAGCCACAAGAAGCAGGTTTTCAGCAAATATAAAAAAACATCACTGTTTCTCAGAGAAGGCCATGTTTTAATCGGTCTAGGAAAAGGGACAAGGTCTTTGCTCAAAGTTTCTCAAGTACATTAGCGAACCACTCCACACTCCAAAAACACATTAGCGTTCTGCACAATTAAATGGACACTATAAGCACTAAGCAGCTGTAGCTTAATGAAGTGGTTTTGGTGTACAGATCATGCCCCTGAGGTCTCTCACTGCTCAATTATGAGTTAATGCAACCATAGCCACATCTCCACACATTTCCTGAAAAAAGAGACAACATCTTTAGGTTCCCATACTGCATTGTGGTTGATTTTAGAATGTCTTATCTCCTGCTCTGTTAGCAGCCTGCAATAGTCTCCTGTGTGTTTAGGTCAGGCATAGGCAACCTTCGGCTCTGCAGATGTTTTGGACTACACCTCCCATGATTCTTTGCCAGCATTATGTGTGTAAAAGCATTATGGGGGATGTAGTCCACAACATCTGGAGAGCCGAAGGCTGCCTATCCCTGGTTTAGGAGATGATAACTTCTAAAGTAAAACAAACAGTCATGTAAGAGCTGTTTAAAAATGAAACAATTTTTTCAAGTTAGCTGTAAATCAGAGCCAAGAGAGGTGTGGCTAGGGTTGCATAAGCTAATGGACTAGTGAGACTGCAGGGGCTTGATCTATATACCAAAACTGCTTCATTAGGCTAAAGTTGTTTCAGGGCTTATAGTATTTTTTTAAAAAAAGAACAAAAAAAATTAACTCTAAAATAGCGTCTTGTCTTTATATCATTAAGTTGTTCGAAGCAGATTCAGTGCCTTGCAAAAGTATTCACACCCCCTTGGCATTTTTCGTGTTTTGTTGCCTTACAACATGGAATTAACATGGATTGTTTGAGGATTTGCATTAATTTAATTTACAGAACATGCCCAGAACTTTGAAGATTTTTTTTTATTGTGAAGCAAACAACAAATAGGACAAAATAACAGAAAAAGTCAATGTACATAACTATTCACCCCCCTAAAGTTAATACTTTGTAGAGCCACCTTTTGCAGCAATCACAGCTCCAAGTCACTTTGGATAAGTCTCTATGCCACATTCCTTGCCACATCTTACCACTGGGATTTTGCCCATTCCTCCTTGCAAAACTGCTCCAGCTCCTTCAAGTTGGATGGTTTGCGCTTGTGGACAGCAATCTTTAAGTCTGACCACAGATTTTCTATTGGATTGAGGTCTGGGCTTTGACTAGGCCTTTCCAACACATTTACATGTTTCCCCTTAAACCACTCAAGTGTTGCTTTAGCAGTGTGTTTGGGGTCATTGTCCTGCTGGAAGGTGAACCTCCGTCCGAGCCCCAAATCACGCACAGAGTGGTACAGGTTTTTCTCAAGAATATCCCTGTATTTAGCACCATCCATCTTTCCCTCAACTCTCACCAGTTTCCCAGTCCCGACTGCTGAAAAACATCCCCACAGCATAATGCTGCCACCACCATCTTTCACTGTGGGGATGGTGTTCTTTGGGTGATGTGCTGTGTTTGCGCCAGACATAGCATTTTCTTTGATGGCCGAAAAGTTAAATTTTAGTCTCATCAGACCAGAGCACCTTCCTCCATACATTTTGGGAGTCTCCCACATGCCTTTTCGCAAACTCAAAATGTGCCATTTAGTTTTTTGCTGAAAGTAATGGCTTTCTTCTGGCCACTCGGCCATAAATCCCAACTCTATGGAGCGTACGGCTTTTTGTCGTCCTATGTACAGATACTCCAGTCTCTGCTTTTAGGTCTCTGTGCTGCCTCTCTGATTAATGCCCTCCTTGCCCAGTCCGTGAGTTTTGGTGGGCGGCTGTCTCTTGGCAGGTTTGCTGTTGTACCATGTTCTTTCCATTTGCTTATGATAGATTTGATGGTGCTCCTGGGGATCACCAAAGATTTGGATTTTTATTTATTTATTTATTATTTTTTTATAACCTTACACTGACTTGTACTTCTCAACAACAATGTCCCTTACTTGTTTGGAGAGTTCCTTGGTCTTCATGGCAGTGTTTGGTTAGTGGTGCCTCTTGCTTAGGTGTTGCAGTCTCTGGGGCCTTTCAAAAAAGGTGTGTATATGTAATGACAGAGCATGTGACACTTGGATTGCACACAGGTGGACATCATTTCCACCTAATTATGTGACTTCTGAAGGTAATTGGTTGCACCAGAGCTTTTTATGGGCTTCATAACAAAGGGGATGAATACGTACGCACATGCCAATTTTCTGTTTTCTATTTCTAAAAAATAGCTTTATGTATATATTTTTCTCATTTCACTTCACCAACTTAGACTATTGTGTTCTGATCCATCACATAAAATTCAGATTTATAAAACATTGAACTTAAGGCTGTAATGTAACAAAATAGGTAAAAAGTCAAGGGGGGTGAATACTTTTGCAAGGCACTGTAAATCTAAATAAAATGTCTATACTAATAGAATAGAGAGAGCCAAAATTGTCCTGGAAATACCATGGTTCTACATAACTTAGAAAAGGATCTGGAATACGCAAAGATAATTAACACTGACATACAACAGGTTTATCAGATTACAGATAGATTTTAGGCAATGGGATATAAAGAATACTGGTAGATACTTGGTTTAAATGGATTTTTCGCCTCAAAAAATATTTTATTAAACCATTTAACTACATTATTTATGCACCTCTTTAGCCTGAATTCCATGCATCCAGATGACGCTTTGTCAATGCAAGTCGTTCATAGTAAAGTTCTGCCCCTTACTAGAACAAGAATATGAACAGGCAGAATGTGCTGCAGCCATTTCCTCCTAGTGCACTATAGTCATGGAGACTAGAGAGGGGGAGGTTAAAGGGACATTAAATGCCACTAGACAGCCTTTAGTGGCACTTCCGTGAGTTTGCCGGAATCCAGGTCCCTTAAATTACGGAAGTCCTCACGCTCTGCATGAGGACATCTAGCGTCAGTAAGAACCCCTTAGGAAACCATTGATTCAATGCTTTTCTATGGAGTGGGCCTAATGTGCTTGTGGTAACGCAATAGTAACAATAATAATACAAAAGCAATGATGGTGCCTAGAGTGACAATTGTGTGATAATCTGCTTACACGATTGGGAAATTTTATAAACGGACTAGGATCAGAACAAAAGATTAGAAGTCTTGTAACACCACTAATAAGGTGTTTTTTTGTTGTTGTTGTTTTGTTAATAAGAGTTTGTCATTTTCCCCAGACAGATTCACTATTTATAGTACTTGTCTTTTGCACACTTACGAAAGGACATATCCAGGCCTTGTGTCTTGCCTGCGGTTCTTCATTAGAGCCTTGTACTCTCCCACTCGCAGTCTCTTCCCCTCCACAATGCAAGTGCGCTTGGGTCGAGGCTTGTATTTATAGTCTGGATATTTTTCTAAATGCTGACGACTCAGTCGTGCCTGCTCCTGATAGTATGGCTGCTTCTCAGTATTAGTCATGGATTTCCAACGGGACCCTGTAAGGAATAAGAAAACAACTCTTTAAAAGGGAGAGATCCAACATGTTTCATCACAGGTATCAGCAAAACAAATCATAGATCATATTCAGTACGAAAAGTAAATGTTTAGCCTGAACCTTGCCCTAGAACAGAAAAATTTAACCACTGTTCTAAGTGGCGATTGCATGCACTGCTAACCTCTGGACATTTTACATGCAGGATGTGAAAAAAACAATAATGACAGGTAGCAGTAAAGCCAGGTACAGGTTTAGGATTAAAGGGACACTATAGTCAGCAGAATTAGACAGCTTAATGTTGTGGTTATAGGGTCTATAGCATGTCCCTGCATTGTTAACACTGTATATACTGCAGTTTAAGAGAAAAGGCAGTGTTTACATTGCTGCCTTGTAACACCTCTAGTAATAGTCACTCAGACGACCACTAGAGGGGCTTCCTATATTAATGCGGCACACTGTGCAGCACCGACATTCATCATCTCCACCCTCTGCTTGGAGACACTGAACTTTTCTCAGAGATGCATTGATTCAATGAGGAGATGCTGATTGGCTTGTGCTGCCTCTGCCCCTGATCTGCCTCCTTGACATTATCAGCCAATCCAATACTTTCCTATAGGCTCAGAACAACACGTCTGATGTCAGCCAAGGAAGCAAATCAGGGGCAGAGCCAGCAGCAGACTGGGATAAAGGTAAGGTTTTACTATATGGGGGTGGGGTGGGGTGGGGGGGGGGGAAGCAGGAAGCACGGGTGTTAGATAGTGGTTTTAACACTATAGGGTCAGAAATACATGTTTGGGTTCCTGACCCTATATAGTGTTCCTTTAAATTTAAAAAAAATCTATTTGAATTCCTAACAATTCTCACTTTAGTAAATAACAGGGTATGCATCTATTCTGAGAAGCATTGCTTTTTAGGAGAAGTCTTACGTATGTGCCTGCCGACATTGGAGTTAGTTTCACTTACTGAATCTATTTTAGTCCGAAGACCCTAGCTGTATAAATGACAACTGCATAAAGAAAATCATGCAGTTTCTCAAAGATTTCCTTGTTTTCAATTGCCATGCTGAAAAGCAGCATATATGAAGTGAATTTTGGTGTTTATGCTTTCCCTTTAAGTTTCCTTTGGTTCTGGCAGCCTTGGAGAAATGAACGAAGAAATGGGGTACAAATTCAGAATATGAAAGGTTAATTTATAAGGATTTTCCCCATTTTACCCCATTATATTTCTTGTGTTTTAATTCCCTTAAATAATATTTGGTTTAAAGAAAAGAAACCACCACAAATTACAAATAAAATATTATTTTGATATATATATATATATATATATATATATTTTTTTTTTTTATATATATTATGTTTTATTATAAAAATGATGGTGAAAGGTTCACTTTAAGCTGTCTTACCCAAGATTTTGCTGATGCTGGAGTTGTGCATGTCAGGAAATGCCTGTAGGATTTTCCTCCTCTCGTCTTTTGCCCATACCATGAAAGCATTCATTGGACGCTTAATGTGATTTCCTCGTCCCTCTGGGAATTGACGAGATCCTGGATGACCGTAGAACATGGATTAATAACGCGAGACTTCAAGCATTTGTCACTGGATGGAAGGTACTAATAAACTTTAACACGACACATTTCCTTTACACCGTGACCAGAAAACAAACTCATTTGTAATGAGGTATACAGCAATTATCCTTCTGCTAGGACTTAAAGCAAATTTGCCATAAATTACATTAAGCTTACAGGTGGAACACGACTGCATTCCCCAAAGGCTCTGTCTGTTCAGCTACATAATGTAGGAGGTCTCTGGCAGGCCTATATTCTAGAGACCATTAATAGATGTAGAGAGACATCATCTGCAAGGCAGAGTTCTTTGAAAGTGTCCCATTTCTCAAACTGGAAAAAAAAAATCATTCTCCAGAATTCATGGGGTTTGGCTGTGCTGGGAAGGACACATTTTCTACTTGTGTGTAAAGAAGAAATATATAAAAAAATAAAATAAAAAAAAAGTATATCATAAGTTACTGCTCACCATCCTCACCATCAACGTCAATGCCAGATCTTAGCAGAGATTCTTCTGTCTGCTGCTCATCCTGCAGTTCCTTGTCTGGCAAAGAGTCCAAAATCTCCTGTAAAACACAGCATGTTTGAGTATTAATAAAAATTGGTAACCCCTTCAAGTAACTACATTGTAGACTTTAATAACCATGCATTACCCACTGCTCTCTCTCAAACTGAGTGTTACTGCCCATAAGCTGCATATCTTGCTTTTCATCAGAATACCTATACCTGTAGCTATGAAGAAAGATTTTTCATATGGTGTGTGTTATGTAAGCTGGTGGACTTTTTGTCTTGAGTTTTTCCAATGCTGCAAAAGCTTATACTGTGTGCCTGATTAATAAATGTATAAAATATATCTCTCCCCCCTCTCCCGCACGCTTATAAAGTATGCCTGTTTAAATTTCCTAAAGCATCTATCCAGAACTCTGTCATTCTTTTCTGGCAGCACTATTCCTACCACTGTGACGGACCGCCTGTCACCGCCAACTGGGTGCCTCCTCGAATCACGGCTTCATAGTACTTGCGAGCACCATAAGCACCGCACTGGAACACCATAACCACCTTAGACCCTTAGCCGCCGCAGCTTGGCTGGGGTCTCACTGTCCTCCACCTACCCTGGACCCAAATCAGGTACTTCATTTCCAGTAGGTACACCTCTCCTACTCCAGAGAGTATAGCAGGATAGCTCTTACAAGAGCTAATGTTGTAATCCAAGGGAGTATAGTGACATAGCAATCCCCAGAGTGAATGTAGCTGTCCCCTCCACACATGAGACGAGGCTCTATGTTGAGGGTGAAGAGAAACTCCTTTAATGGTAGCCACAACTGGCCTTACATGCAAGTCCCCATGCAAGGGGTTTACTCCCCCACTGGACCGGAGAGGGGAATATGACAAAGTACACACTTTACTTACATTGGCTGTCAGGTCCAGGACACTCCCACACAAAACAGGGTAATCCCTCTCCTGTGCCTGAGAGATAATAGAGTCAGGAACTGTACTAAACTCAATTATCTCCAGGGACAGAAAACACACATTTGAACAACCTCCCGAAAGTACCCCCAAACATGGAAACCCCACAAGTCACATCCCCTGATGGTCCCACAGCTTGGGGCTAACATATCCAAAAATCACCCAGATCGGTTCAGGATTTCCATGGAGGTCATAATTTTGACCGACCATGCACATGGTCCTATGCCCAAAACAGTTCCAAGGAATTAGGGCCAACGGTTGGTCTCTCTTTCTGGAGTACAAAAACACATTTTTAAAGGGCCCATAGTCTTTTCGCAGGAAGCTGGCAAGCAGGCCCCTCCAAGAACACATGGCAGAGACATTCCTGCCACAACCACGATCAGTGTAGAACGCTCCCTCACCTTCCTGTAGTGATGCTCATGATGATCTGGTGGTGGATTTTGACCATGGAGAAGCTGTCGTGCTTCTTGGATGGCTTTAGTGATTGCATCTCCGTCACCCAAAAACCCTAAGTGATATAAAGGAAATTCATGTATACATGAGTAACCGATCCATACAAGAGAGAATAAATACATACAAAATGGATTTTAGTTTAAAATGTAATCTGGAAATATTAGAAATAAATTAATATATATATATATATATTAAACACAAAAAAGAAAAAAAGAAATTTATACACTGTCTTCTCCTAGAACCCCGGACCTTCTCCTCTGAAAAAAATAACACCATTACCATGTGTTATTTTTTTCCAGAGGAGAAGGTCTGGGGTTCTGGGAGAAGACTGTGTTTAATTTTATTTTTTTAATATATATATTTTTTTAATATTTACAGGTTAAATTTATAACCTAATTTTCAGTTTTAAACATAGAAATATTATATATATTATTTTAACCAGTTATATATATATAAAAACACAAACAATAAAATCTGTCAACATTGAAATTGCTGTTTAGTGGATAAGTGAGTACGCTGGATCTCGTATGTGTGTGTGTGTGTGTGTGTGTGTGTGTATCTATATATTTATTTATTGTGTGGTAAATGCATTATCAGATGTGATGAAGGGTTGTACAGTGACAGAGACATATCTTTTATCCTTACCTAAAGGCAGGTTTGCCCGCTGTGGGCTGGGTGCAGAATCCCTACTGCCACCACTTCCCTGGCTGCCCCCTGGGGAGGCACGGGATGTTGGCGATGAGGCAGTGCTTTTAGGCTTGGCTGTTAAGTTGAGAGGCTGGGACGGTTCCTGCAATAAGACAATGCTGAAAAATCCATTCTAATAAGTGAGCGCATTGCTCCCCAGTCATTGTCCTGTTGGAGCATACCTGGTGTTTTCCGGTTGTAGAACCTCTTGCTGAGGAAGAGTTGTGAAGCATCTGCATGGAGAATTCAACTGTAATCAAACAAGTTCAAATCTGTGAGTGCTACATATTCAATTCTAGTATGCAATTAGAACACTACATCTTATAATGCCCAAAACCTTGACCACAAATAAATGGACATTTCACTGCACACCCTCACCAATAATAAAATATATAAATATATATCTTAATTACTGTTTAGTAAGGAGGGGGGAGGAGAGAGAATACATTTAATTTTTTACAGCATTGAGGTAAATCTCTTATCTGACCTTTCAAACCTTTCCCTTTCTAACCCCACCCAGACTTTCTGTGGCTGTCCAATCACAGACTTCCCAATGCAGCTCAATGAAAAGTCTTTGCAGTCTGAGCAGTTGCCTTCCTCTTAAATTTAGCTCCACTGAGCTAACCAAACCAGGAAGTAACAGGACCAGTTGACAGTTAACAGCCAGGAGGGTGTAATCAGGTTACTTTATAAAAGTGTCGATTTCTATTGAAAAAGAGAGGACGCACACTTCAAACCCAAATCACTTTAGCACAATGTAGTGCTTTAGAAATGTGGGGTGTCCCTTGAAAGCTAAAATTGTAAGTCCATGATATTTATTTATGCAGACCACTACGGTTTTTAAATACACTGTATTCACAAGTCTATATCACAAGACAGTAGTAATGAGCGCACCTGGCTTACAAGGAATTGGCTGGATAGGTAGCGTCATCTGTGTTTCAGGTGGAACAGTCTGGGCAGCTGAGAATGCTGGAATCATAACATATGGCATGTTGACTTGCTGCAAAAAGAGACATGGAAACAGGGAAAGGGTGTTAATTATTCATGTAAAAAGTAGTATATAGTGATATAAGCATAAGATGCAGGCCAGTACCTGAATCTGCTGCTGCAGTACATTGATCTTGTGTTGCTGCTGTATTAGTTGCTGCTGTTGTTTTGCAATCTGCAGAGAGAAGGAATGTTACACGTCTACAACATCATCGCATACAATCTACTCTGTACAAACGATGGACCTATTTTTTATTTTTTTTACAGTCTGCCATCACCTGCTCTTGCTGTTGTCTTGCCAACTCCATCTGTTGCTGCTGCTTTTCAAACAACATGGCCGCCATGTTCCTATGCTCGGAATGTGCATTCAGTAATTGGTCCCTCAGTCCAGCTAGTTGGCGGATCATGAGCAACAACTGAAGCTCCTTCTCTGCTAAACTCTCCTGGGTACCTGGAATAACAGATAAATGTACATCATAAGAGTACATGGTCACTGTGTACCAACACAATATCCCAGTAAAGACCAGTTGGCCGAAAACATGTGTAGTGAAATGTTTGCATTAAATTATCAACAACAAGAGCATTAAAGCTTCGGCTGGACATTTGGAAATACAAAATGGTAACACTTTTCAGAAATCTGAAAAGTGAAAGTCGTGTGCCTGTTCACATAACACCTATGTAAAAGCATTTGCAAGTATTATTTTTTACAACTGACATTTAAATAAAGGGATTTCTCTGGTACACCTGTCATGAAGGGGTTAATTTTCCGAGCATCTTTGCAATCTTTTTGACGTGCATTGTAGTTTAGTGTTGATTTATTTTTCACCATGTATTCTAGAAGAAGACAGCCAATCAAATCCTTCCATGACATGTCCTATGTCCTACCTTTTATATCTTTGATATCCATGGAGCAACTCCCCAAAACTGCATTCTGCCAATCAGTAGACAACAGTTTCTCCAGTACAGGTATTGCTGTAATGTGGGGGGACAAACAGATATGATAAGTTAAAATTCACTTACCAGAAATTATAACCAATAATTCACTTTTCACAGAAATCCATGTGAGAGGCTGTAGAATTTACTTTAGAGTAGAACACCCTGCAAATGTTTTAATCCAGCATATGGTTTTCCTATTCATGTACATATAAAGAATATGTTGTTCTTGTGATCAAAACAATCATAGAAAGGGCGGTTTGGGTGATATACTTACCCTCTCTTACTGTTCTGTTTAGCTCCATATTGTCCTCCTGGAAATGAGACCCAGAACGGTCACTCTTGGGTTCTGTCTTATATGAACAATCCTGTGGTGGAAAAGAACAGTCAATGATTGGGAAAATAACAAATGGCGCCTTTTGAGGTATTTCAATTCTTAATGGAAAACAGTCACAGTCAAACAACTTTGCATTAATGCAATCAGCGTGTGGCTTTTTTTTTTTTTTTTTTATTGAGCCAAAACTGTACTCACATTTATTACAATATAGACAGTACATTCTAGGTAAGTGTACCTACCTGTGGCTCTAGTGTCTGTTGCTGCAATTTGTTACATTTTGTTTATCTGGATGGATACTTACTTCAGTATTTTTGAATTATTCAGTGTTTTGATATGCCTAGTAGAAATAATGCCACATCTTTTCCAATGTTCAGGAGATTATATATACCGTCCACGCTTTTACCAGAGCTGTTTCTGATTCCATTTTTTTTTTATTAAGATTGTAGCGATATAGCGCTACAAATTCGAAGTCTAACTTTAAGAACTAAGAATTATTTAATGACGGAGGTTTGGACAACTTCTAATGGCGTATATTCTACACCTAGTGACAGCAGGTGTAAAGTCTCAATGGGTGAGAATACTGTCCGTTTCCCAGCAGAGAGGAGCTTGATGCACTGCCTTCTCTGTGGCAGTGAAAGTGAAATTAAAAAAAGAGTTGTACATGCTCACCACTCAATTGGCTCTCTCACTGGGTGTCCCCATAAAAATAATCTTTTACGGTTTATAGCTGCCAACAGCAACAAATTGTTGCGGTTTGCAACTATAACGGACAGGCTTATACCTGGCATTGTGCATTATTAACACTAATGTGAGGAAAACAGATCCCCTGGCTTAGCTCAGTTAGGTTTAGATGTCAGCCTGTGATTGTAAATTATCAAAGATCTTTAAACATACTTCAGCAGCTGCAGAGCTACATATACTGCTTAGTAAATCGGGGTGTATATATGCACCATTCCCTTAAAAATATATAAATAACATTTTAAAAATGTAAAAATGCTTTATTAGCCCAAACTACTCAGGTCTTCTAAAGTGAATATAATAATGATTTATAATCACCTGGGGCAAGGAATCCGTGTC
This sequence comes from Pelobates fuscus, assembly GCF_036172605.1. Taxonomy (NCBI): domain Eukaryota; kingdom Metazoa; phylum Chordata; class Amphibia; order Anura; family Pelobatidae; genus Pelobates; species Pelobates fuscus. The sequence continues at coordinate 170,409,418 of NC_086317.1, forward strand.
CTGTTTAATCGGCATCTGTCCAACCATATGCCGCACAGCCTCTGGCTCAAAATCATCCTCCATTTTGGTACAGGGTCCCCCTGAGCCTTCCATGGTAGATACTGGGACTTTCAAGGATATTCTTTAGGAGAGGAGGCAAAATCAGGTTATTGCGATGGTGGTGAGCCATTTCAAAATTGCCTCAAATATAAACCATCACATTCACACACTGTTGATACCATGTTCTTAAAACTTTACATTTTCTAACTCTACTGGTTGGGTTAAAAGATTAGTATTGTTTGTGTGTTTCATTGGTTTTCCCAAGTATTAATTCTGCTGGGTTGCAAATGTCTTTTTTGTGAAAGTGGGCCTGCTATTATACAATTAGGTAGGGTTGTAAATAATGGGCTTTATATATCTATAGTAATCCAGGGGCAATGTTCTAGAGGCGGTGTGCAATCTGTATGAACATTGCAATGGTTTCCATGGTGACTGTTGCTTTTCAGAATGTAGCCATTTACTATGTATAGAAAGCCTCCTGTGTGTTCATGGAATAGGTTCAAACTAGTTAAAAGTGCTGAATACAGCAAGAGGTTAAGGAAACAAACTCCATATGAATCTAAAATATAAGAGTAAAGCTTTGATGCAACATGGAAGGTATGTTGCTATAGGAAGATAAAATACTCTGAAGCTACGATTATAAAAAGCAATTAAAAGGGCAATTTTGCTGGGGGGCAGAGCCTAGCCATCAAGTAGAGCAGACGTGTGGGTCGCGTGCTCCTGCAAACTAAGCCAATTTTTGGGTTTTATCCCCGGCCAACCAGCATGTCAACCTACAAACTGGCACTACCACAGGGGTGTCCAGAGCAACAATCTGTGAATTTAATGGAGCCTGCCATTCACCGGGGGCCGGAGATTTACTGCTGCAACATAGATGGGGAGAGGCGGGCGATCTCCCCGCTCATCAGCCACTAAAGCGTCCTGAAGCACTCCTACCCTCCCCTCGGCACTTGGACCGGCAAGGGTTATCCCGGTTCCCACTGGACTACCTAAATCGTCCCCCACGGCACTTTCCTCCTAACCTGAGCTGGGGCCTAGCCACACTTCGAAAGCTCTATCCTGCATCAGACCTGTGCACAAAGAACTAACCCAAGATGGCGGTGGCGCCTTACTCTCGAGAGGCAACGCATGTGCAACTTGCGATGGCCCCCTATAGCTCTGGGAAGCAATTCTTACTGCGTCTTGATGAGCATTTCCAGCGCTTTCAGGCAGAACTGGAGAGACTCTGAGCACTGATGCTGCCTCACTTGCAGGTGGCAATTCGGAGGGTTGAGAGCCAGAGACCGCGGGAATCTCCTAGATGTCCCTCAAGCGCCTGCTCTGCCTGCTACTCCCCTGCCTGGGCCAAAGGCCATCAAGGGCTTGATCCCAAAACCTCGCCCACATCGACGGAGGGTCCACCGCTGCGGGCAGCGGCAAAACAACAGGACCCACCCGCTACTCCTGGTCTGGGGGGAACCTGACCCTTCAGAGGTACCGGGTCCGTACATCGAACTACGGACTCTCCTCGCTCCAAACGTGCTGCTGCCTTTGAACGCAGCACGTTGGGAGTGAGGAAAGTACAGAACTGACATTGTCAACCCAAGACAGAGTTCTAGGCTGCCAATGTCACGTGTGCTGGGGGTGCAACTAGCATCCAGCATAGATTACAAATATTTCAGTATGTGACTCCTACTACCATGACCACTTCAAATCACTGTAGTGGTCATAGTGGTTGTGGTAACCCTTTAAATTGTAGCAATGCAAAATAGGCAAACAGCAAAAGGTAAAAATGAAATGGTATATTATATAAACATGTGAAAGGTTACACATTAAACCTAGAACGGACCACTGAAATGTAGTACTTTAGCCAAAAAAAAAAAAAAAGGCCCAGCAGGAGAAGGTTTCCACATTGGCTCTTTTGGTGGATTCCTGACATTTAATTGTTTAGTGCAGGGCTTCACAAATTTGCTTTAAATATAGGAGCCAGCTAAAAAAAAGTTGGGAGACAGTTTTTTTACCACAACGACAAAAATGCAATTCTTAAAGGAACACTATAGTCACTGGAACCACTGTATCTTAATTTAATGGCTCTGGTGTCTATAGCATGTTCCTTTAAGAATTGTATATTTGTTGTTGGAAAAAATAAACAACTAACTCCTAACTAAAGTTTCTGCTATCTAGACACTAAAGAGTCTCATGTCTTTATTCAGCATCTCCACGCTTTGCATGGAGGAGCTAAACGTTCCCCATAGAGATGCATTATTTAGAGCAGGCTTCCCCAAACTCCGGCCCTCCAGATGTTGCTGAACTACAACTCCCATGATTCTATGAAATAGACAGGCAGAGAATCATGGGAGTTGTAGTTCAGCAACATCTGGAGGGCCGGAGTTTGGGGAAGCCCGATTTAAAGCAGGAGGAGATGCTGATTTGTGCGGCATTTTGCTGCGCATGCTCAACAGCTTCCCAATGCATTCCTATGGAAAAGCATTGGATTAGCTGAGATCATCAAGATTGATAATCTCAGCTATGGAGGCGTGCCAGCCGCAGCGAGACGGGCACATCGTTGGAAAAATGGGAAGTAAAAACACCATTCCCATGTGACCAAAGGGGAGCTGGTAACCTAAACATATACATTAACTGACAGATACACACACACACACACACACTAACTGACAGACACAGACACATTCTCTCACACACTCTCAAAGTATTTATTTTTATTTGATACACACACACACGCAGATTCATAGATACACACAGACATATACACATACACACACACACAAAATACATATATTAGCACCCTCCTCTTACCTACCTTTTGGGAGCAGGAGGGGCTTTCCTTGGGTCCAGTGGGACTGGGAGCAGGTTACAGAGGGGCTGGATGCGGCTGATAGGAGTGTGCTGCCGCTGATCCAGACTCCCACCCCAGTTTCTGTATCTCAGTGCGCCGGGAGGAAGAGAAAGGAACTCAATTGCTTCCTCCCGGCGTTGAACCAGCACAGGGGAATGGGCAGGCCGGCGTGCGGCTCTGCCGAATGAGGGTGTGTGCAGGCCGCTCTGCAGAATGGGAGGTCAGCTTTGCGACCAGAGACATCTCAATCTGTTTCCCTGTCAACTCAGCGCCGGGAGGAAGTAGTTACAGTTCCCTTCACTTTCTCCCAGCGCGCAGAGATAGAGAGACAGGAGGAGACAAATCCAAGGAGCCAGGAAAGAGTTCAGTCGCCATGGCGACTTGGTGTCTGGGATTTGTCGAGCCCTGGTTTAGTGAAAAACCCTTACTGGTACAGCTAGTTATTAGTGGATCGCTAACATTTTAGACTGTTTCTAGTTCATTATCTATATAAACAAGAACAAATACATACACAGTGTACAAAAGGAAGAGAGTGAATTCTAAGAGGTGAGAGCATTGCATTTACAAACAGAGGAGAAAATAGCAGTGAGGTGAACAATATTAACATGTTTTAACTAGTTTATAGTAAACGGTATTGAAAAAGAAAAACAAGTATGGCCTATGTGTATTGGTGTAGACACCAGGGAACGGGGGTGATTTTCTTGGGTTTCATTGATGCTTATGTGGCGTAACAGTGCGAGCTATGGGGACAATTCATAATGTTTACGTGGAAATAGGCACCAATTAGGAGTTTATACAGAGAAAACCGAAGACATTTTAAAGAAACACTATAACAGTAGAAATACAAACCTTATCTTATTACTAACGCTATTGTGCCCCTGTCCCTAGTGATATTAAAAAGGGACACTATAGGCACCCAGACCATTTCAGATCACTTAAGTGGTCTGACTACAGTGTCCCTATTGCGCTTAGTGCTTCAATGTGAAACATTGCAGCACCAAGTCTGCCTCCAGTGGCTGTTTACCACAGCTTCCTGGCTGTTGATGGACTTCTGGTCCGGTAACGGATGCTGGACGTCCTCACGTTCTGCTTTTGGACCACCAGCGTTGGCTATTTCCCCATAGTAAAGCAATGATTCAATGCTTTCCTATGGGGAGGGCCTAATGCGGCTGTGCATCCTCATTAGGGCCCCCTCATCAATAATGGTGGAGGAGGCAGAGCCACGACCCAGCGCCAGGAGACATCAGCGCTGGAATCAGGTAAGTAAATAGGAAGGAGCTTTGTATTCCTGGCACTTATAGTATACCTTTAAAACAAACACACACACACACTTACCTTTTTCTATACGTCAGGAGAGTTGGGAACCTAATGCAGACGCACGGCAAGCTCGCATTCAAGCTTCTTAATAGGAAAGCATTGGATCAATGCTTTCCTATGGAGATTTCTACATCATGTTTTTTTTTTTGTCAAGAAGACTGCCACTATAGATGGATTTAACTCTTCAACAATATCACCGCAAGCCAACCACTTCATTGGTCTAGAAGGCAACTTTAAGCATTTTAGTTACAGACATACAACAACTTTAAGAGGTCATTACAGCTGAAAAATTCTTAAAGGGACACTATAGTGACCAGAACCCCTACAGCTTAATGTAGTGATTCTGGAGTCGATAGCCTGTCACTGCAGGTTTTTTTTATGTAAACACTGCCTTTTCAGAGAAAAGATTACACCTCTAATGACGGTCCGCATGGAGACGCTGAGCGCTCTCCACAGAGGTGCATTGATTCATGAGGAGATACGGATTGGCGCTGCACAACGTTTTGTCGCACATGCGCAATAGCCTCCTAATACTTTTCTATGGGTAAGTATTGGATTGGGTGAAATTATCAAGGATGATCTCGCTGGCATGGGAGAATAGGTGAGTACAAACAACTTTCCCATGCAATGTGTTAAACTGACTATTTATGTCCACGGCTAACACTACAGTGTCCGGAACACATGTTCCTGACACTATAGTGCTCCTTTTAAGTTATAATTACCCTATTTTCATGTCACATGATTATCAGAAAGAAAACGAAAAAAAACAGATTGGAAAATTTTATGGAAGAAAATAAAAAAAATAAAGCAACAACCCAGAAACACAAAAACGATTAATCAATAAACGTATAACCCCTCTCTCCAGATCCCAAATATTCTAACAATTTGAAATAACATACAATAAATGTTCCAGAGACGGACCAATTTGTTTTTACCAGTGTCCTTGTGAGTATTGTTTTACAAGTAGGTGTGTCAAATGAATACAGTTTAAGTAGAGAGTGCTGGAAGGTAGATTGAAGAATGCTACGGAATAAGTTACGGAAAGTATATAGTTGGAGTTACATTAGTGAGAGCACAAAGGAGTACATGGTTTAGATTAGAGGTTATGTTAATACATCTGCAGAGAAAGCCAAAGGTCATTGCAGAATTGTCACATTTATTATGCTATTCAGTAACTGATGACACCACTTCCAGGTGAGAAAAAAAAAAACTGAACTGCACTTTTGTGCTCTTCACAAAGTAATTACACAATAGGAATGTGAAAAGGGACAGACAACAGTAGATTGTAAGAAAAAGGTTTAGTGGAAAAGACCAGTTTAAAAAAATAAGAAGAGTGGCTATTTAAAGGGACAGCAGAAAGGTACTGGGGAGAAAGTTCTGTCTGCAGCATGAATTATGGAATTACGGTCAGAATCTGTGGTTAATCATGGAGCTCGATACCTGATGTCAAAGGTCTGCAGAACATTGCACCTTATTAACACAGTCACGTCTCCAGAGAATATAACAGGTCAGGGGCTCTTCTAGCACAAAGTGATGGAAGTAAAGATCCCTCCCAGTGAAGGCAAGGCAGGGAGAGGCCACTCAGTCGGGGTAGAAGGAAGCAGAACAATGAGCGGACAAAACAACAAAGGAAGTGTGACAAGGACACAATGGGGCATTGTGAAAATGTTCCGCTGCCAGAAACCTGCAGGTTTGCTCACACACCTAGCTATATAACTCACACACAGGCTAGCATGCTTAAACTGCACACACCTATTGAATAACAACAACAAATACAGAGATACAAATGCCCGTCACAAGTACATAAAAATAAATGAAAAATCAGTGACAATGTAAGCAGATCCGTCATTCCAATTTACCGTTGCTATCGCATGATCTTGATGTGTTTGCTTTCCTCCCTCTCTCCATTTCTCTCCCCCTCCCCCCTACCAATCAGGCCTGTTCCTGCCCTGCAGGTTGCTGTGGGGACTCTGCCTAGCATGGCATTGTTATAATACAATGACTGCCCCCACCCTTACTCAGTGTGCTCAGCCTCTCCCACATTCCACACACTCAGCCGCCGGTCACCAGGGAATGGAGGGGACACTACAGAGCACCCTTCGTGAGAAATAGTATCTTAAAGGCACAGAGACATGAGCTTCTACATACGATAGGTTAATTGTGAAATGGTAAAAAAAAAAAAAGAACACACTGCTGACAATGTTTATTTATTATTTATTTTTGTACACTGGCCACTGTTCAATTTGTCATCAACCTTGCTCACAAAGCATGTTGTGAGTGTGTATGTTCGTGTGTGTGTGTGTGTTCGAGGGGAGAAATTACTTGACAAAGAAGTAGAGATAACTGGTATAGATTTAGGGAAGCACAAGTTTGCCTCTCAGGTTCAAAAGTACTAAAATGTTTAGAGACAGAGCTGCCAGTAATGTACAGCTCATAAAAGCAGTGGCAAAGGAACTCTCCATGCACCATAACCACTTTAGTGTGTTGTAGTGGTTATGGTGCCAAGAGTGCCCTGATTTTATAATGGTTTGTCTTTTTACCTGGGGTCTGCCAGGTGATGCTCACTACCTCCTCTCTGCAGCCAGGAGAGCCAGCAGCTACTGCTTAGTAGTTATGGAGCGTTTCTTTAACCCCTTAAGGACATTGATTCCCTTTTATTCCAGAAGTTTGGTAGTTAACACACTACTATTATAAGCCGTACATTACAGGCAGCACGAGCACTACTAATTTATCATGCAACAGTGTGCCTCCATGTTGGCTCCCTGTCAATCATTGTTAGAAGCTCTGTCTGAACCTGGCAGTCAGCACAGAGAAATCATACAGTCAAGAAGAGAAAAGAACAATGTTTCGATTTCTCCTCATTTGCAATGTTTGTCTTGGACTGAACAGGATCGTCCTGTAATTTGCTAATTCTTTTATATAAATTCAAAAGAAAGTGCTCGATAGAAGCCAGTAGACAGTCCAATAGTAAGGTGTACAGAGAGGGAGTATGTGTAACTACAGCGAAAAGGGAGAGTTAGAATTACCTTTCTTCCTGAACACTCCCAAGGCTGCATCCCCGTTCCTCCTGTGCATCTGACGAATCCATTCAGTCAGTCACTAAAAGAACACAGGTATATCAGTAAAAGGATAGTAGCTAACAAAGGACCAGAGCATAGAAAGGACATACAAAAGACAACTATTCGTAAAAAATGAAAATTCAGTGACACAAAGAAAGCAGGAAGAGCATCCTCGGGATAGCAAAGAATGGAAATTACAAGCAACATGATTAACTTCAATCCATCATAAAATCATATTATCTATGTATATGCATTTAGATTTAAAAAAAAAAAATATATATATATATAAAAAAAAAAAAAACTACATTTATAAACTGCTTGTGCAAATTCTGTGCAAATTTTGGAAAAGTAGACAACTATATCCAAAATGGTGCAGGGGCCAAAATTAAAGTGGTACTCCAAGCACCATGACCACTTAAGAACACTGAAGTGGTAATGGTGCAAGGACTTTGTACGTGCAGTAACAACACGAAAGACTGCACATATGGAGATATAGCATGGCATGGCACGGTATCTTTCCGATGAAGGTGTAACTCCATCTCCAGCAGCTTTCATTAGCCTTTCTGAAACAAGAGTTCTTGGTGATACCAGTGGCACAACAGATTTACATCCACAGATATGGATCTCCAGAAAAACTACTTATAACTACTTTTTCTACAAATGTGTAGGCCTAAGAGCTGACAAGGCCGACTGTCAAACTGCGTAACAGGATAGCAGCTTTTGTTACAAGCCATAAAACAAAAAAACACGACATTTCGGCTTACACCTTAGTCATGCATCTGTGCTAAGAATTGACCATGATTGTCTTTTTATAAAAGGCTTTGATATTCTGCAGGAAAATGCCAAGTATCAACACGTTGATGTATACGAGATGCAGATATAATGCGAAGAATGAAGGCGCACCAAAACAAATAAAAAAAAAAAAAAAAAAGAGGTCTAACTACAAGCTGCCTCTTTCTTGTCTGCTAAACTATTTGTTTTAAGAAAGAAATAATACAGAAATAACGATGTCAGGTGTGAGCATTGGCCTTTGTTACGGCATACATTCCAGCCGAATTAGTAAAAGTTCTTCCGTGTGTTTGATCTTTCTTGAAAGCTGGTGTCACAAAAGTTATAAACTGTGGGGCAGTGTACGCGGTAAGAATTGATACAATTTAAACCATTATGCTTGACTAAATCGATAGTCACAGTTTGTGTCACTTAAGCATGTACCACCCTAAGTATCCATTCAATTAGAACGTGTTAACCATGATTCATGACTGCATATTAACATGTGTTTGAACACCGTTTAAAAAGTTAAAAACAAGATCAAAAGAATGATAGACCCTCCCAAAAGGTTTAAGTAAATTCTCAAGTAGGCCAACATAACAATACATCATAATGTTTAATAAATAAAAGTTGCCCCATATACAGCATCTTCAAAAGATTCTCAAAAGATGAAAAAAAAATGTAAACGTTTGTTCCAGATGTAGCGTCCATGAAAATCTAGGTTTCAACAACTATCAAAAACAATAAATATTAACCATCACACAGTAACAGTTTGCACCCAAAATTATTCAGGAAAATTGAGGGGGCATGTGTTGACAACTATCTGAGTATCCAAAAGAGAAAGGTCCACACCTTTTTTCAAATAAACCACACTACATTTATTGAGTAACACACAAACAAGGCAACATTTTTCACTCAACACAGGGGTCTTTCTCAAGTTTCACCTTGTTTTCTGTGCTGAATAAAAAGATTGCGTTGCGGATGTGCCTTTTTTTGCATTTTAACAATTGTCCCAGAATTCTACATGAAATATATAAATGAACAGTTATTTTCCCGTTTCAAACCCATAATTCTGTAGACTCCCAATGACCTGCTGTTTAATAAAAACACAAACATTTTACACAGGTACATGGGTTATGATCTAAATGGACCAATGCTTAGGCATGCATGTCCAAACTGACTCGCATTCAACTTTATGATCACTATACAGTGTACATACAAAGACAATGAAACAGTTTGGCCTCTGATCAGAAATACAGTAGCAATTAATATATACGAAATTAAAAATCTACTCTTAATGTAAACTTCAGCAGTCATAATACATGTAAAATTAAACTGACAGCCTAATACATGTAGACATTATACAAAAGTGCCACCAATATTATACAATTCAGCTATTTAGCCTATAGCCCCCAAACTCAAAATATCTATCCAATATGAAACAACTTGCAAATAAAGTGTATGAAACTACAAATACAGTTGGCACAATCTAGTGCACAAAAAGTACATAATCTAAATAATACACCTTTATGAGTTGAGAATAAGTGCATACCACAATTCAACGAATTGCATTCATCATACGCACAGAACACAAGTTGCAAACACACTGACCAATAACAAAGTGCAAGACGTGAGCACAGTGACCATGTGTGTAAAGTGCAAGATGTGAGCACATAGACCGTATAAAGCGCAAAACGTGAGCAAATAACCATGTGCATAAGGTGCAAGTTTAAATCTATAGACCATGTGTATGCAAATCTATAGACCATGTAAGAGTGCAAATTGTAGAAGGGTCATGAACATAAGGTGCAAATATCAACACATTCAACCACTATGACCATATACACAAAGTGAAAAATCAAACACATCCACCAAATGCATAAGTGCAATGTATGAAGAAAATCTTACGTCCACACCTAAAATAGTGCAATAAAACCACTAAATGCAAAGTTTAAATCAATATACAAAACCTAATGGGGATCACCAGCAATGCAAGTACACATATGGGATACCTTACATTTACCATATTCTTTAATTTCCCTCTCATTTATAAAATGTACTTCCCTTCTTAAAGAGCAGAAAACATGCTGAGTGGTGAACTATTATACAACATGCACATATTAAAGAAATCTATCTGTATGCACCCTTAGCCATTACAGCTCAATTATTATTATTATTATTATTTATATAGCGCCATCAAATTCCGTAGCGCTGTACAATGGGATTACATTATTACTGTGCTATACATCTAAGGCTGCAGTCCCCTATTTATTTTTTGTGAACCCCTTCAGCTGCACAGATAATGCCGACATTTGGTTTCAACTGCCTTTCGGTCAAATTTTGATGTCAATGAGAGGCTGAAAGCACTGGGGGTGGATTAGTAGTAAATTGTTTATTTTATTGCTGATCATAAATTATATAACATTTCCTAAGGAGATGTTATAACAGTTTAAATTTAATAATGCGTACACTACACAACATACGCAATGAAGATCAACACGCTTCTTATAAAGTACATGCATAACATCCTGCTTTATACAGTGCTATCGAATATATATATATATATATATATATATATATATATATATATATTTGCCCTTTGTGTAATAGAGGGCAGCGTGGAATTCGAGTAATGTTCAAAATATTGAATACACGGATTAAAAACAGAATGGGATATATTTTTTAAACTACTGGGCTGTGTCGTGTTGGTATATATAAAACATGCTACAATGATAAGTAACATACATAATGCAGGAAGAAGGATTATAACCTCTTATACAATGTCAGTCAATACGCTGTTAACAAATCTCACTAAAATGTACATTACCACCGATATTAAACATACTGTGAAATGATAAAGGACTTGGGATTTCCAATCTGAATTTTAAATTCTCGCATGGATTACTGCAGGCTAATAGTCAACTGAAATAATAGAAAATATTTACAGAAACAGCAAGATGCGCCTCAAAAACGTAGGTCATATCATATAAAGACAAAAAAAAAAAAAAAAAAAAGAAGAAGGAACTCTCATTCTGTTGGAGATTCTATTCCCAACTATGAGAAAAGCATAGATTGTCCAAGTCAGAATTCAGTTCAACACAGGTCATATAGGCACAGTGCTTAACTTTGGCATTTCTGTGTTAAATACCGGGTCCAATGAATAGCCTCTGCGATATCAGCTGCCTCAAATCAGAATAATGCATTTTAAAACAAAAAATTTCGCTTTTCTTGTACTATCCCAAAACAATTATTATTTATTTTATTATCTCTGAAGGGGTGTAAAGAGACAGATCTATACATTTAATGGAAAACCACAGTAATCAACTGCACAATTTAGGTCAAAATAGCTGATTTCGGAGTGTTTCTCCAGCTTAATTATTTTGGCATTGATGAAGCCATTTGGTCGATTCACCACAATTAACTGTTGTGCGAATGAACCCCTTTGTCTAGATATAGATGCTGAAATAAAGGAACAGTGTTAAAAGCATAATTCAACCATTGTAAAGCTTTAAAAAGAAAGAAAATGAAAAATAAATATATATAGTAATCCTGTTTTCTTTAAAGCAGAATGTTCACCTTACTACTTCTGCTGGACTTCCATATGCATAAAGAACTCTTTATATACCGTAATCTCAGATGCTCTCTCACTCTACAGCTCAAGGTTTTTGTTTCCCTCTCGTTTGTTACCTTCAAATCCATATAAATATGTATTTATGTTATGTCCAATGCGACAGGGTTTGCAATTACTAAAGATTTGCTCCTCCTTTATTTGTTTCCAGTAAGTCATGTAAGGAGCATCCTTATCTCACATCAGCATCAACAAGTCTCAGTTTTGCCATTATCAGTGGTAATTCTTGACGCATTCACAATAAAAGATTGAATAAGAAGTACTGTACTATATCAGTTATCCAACCCATGATCTCAGTACACCTGGTGGGGTGTATGGAGATCATGAACGCAGAACTGATGTTATCGGTCCTTTTTATTTTTTTTTATTCTAACCCAAGATTTCACAGTTAAAAATAGTCATGGGAAATGGGTGCATCTTATTGTTAACCACTCTTTTCTTTGAAGTTGGGATGTTGTAGATTAGTGATTACAAAAACATAAAAATACAGTTTAAAATATAGCTCTAGCCCCCAGTAACACTAATCCATATCAACAACATATATTTTATTTTATTATCTGGTTTGTATTTCAATAATCATTTGCACCTTTAATATTTTATGGATTAGAAAATGCCTCTTCATTGAGGCGTGTACACTAAAGTGTGAATTGCTTGAAATGTAATGCGAATTTAAAATCTTAAATCAAAACAGCCAAACTTAGAGGACTGAATAACATGGATTGTATTTAAAACATTGTATAATTCTGTTAGACCCAAGTCTGGCATACACTGACAATTTGAAAGTACCTAAAAATAAGCATGGTGTATAAGTGGGGACACAAAGCATAACGTACCATGGTGGCAATTCTCGATCAGTACTGCTGAAAGAGATTTATTTAAAATGAGACTATTTCCACATGCACAAAGGCAGCAGCAGATAAACAAAAGAAGGCTGATGGGAGAACAGAAGTCACTTTATTAAATTCAGTCGCACATAGCAGGATGCCTCTCTTAAAGCGTAACGTGAGCTTTGTATCTGGTCTTTGCCTGCTTTTGTCTATCCCAGCTTTTAATGCACATTTGTAGGCCAAGGAAACACTTTTTTTTTCCTTCAGCTAACACTCCAAGACTGAAGCCATCTCATCGGATGAGCACATCTGATTTGAGCAACAAGTGTGTAGCCTTTGGTGTACAACAGAAAGGCTAACTCATCAATGTGAGAGTTAAAGGAAGGCTCTGAGCCCCATAACCACTACAATTAGATGTAGTGATATTGGTGCCAGGAGTGCCCTGGCATTCCCCTTTAAGTAATCACAATTTAACTTAAGGGTTTGCCGGGCCCCACTTTCTTTCTCCACTACCATTGCTGAAAGTTTCCAAGTAAGAACCTCTGTTCGCTCTTCTAAGCACATAGTGATTGGAATGATCTTTTAATCTGTTCTCTACACTTTTAAAGAAAAGGAGTTTGTAAATATCAGTCAGTAGACTGCCACCAGATATAACAGAGATGGATCTAAAATTTTGCTCTAACTACTAAAGCCAATGGTGGTTTCCAGGTATACCATCCAAGGTAGAAAAAAAAAAAAAGAAAAAGAAAAAAAAGACAGTATGCAAATATACAACTAAGATGATGCTTTAGGAAATGGATTTTATTAAAGACACGGAGGCTCATATTATGCATAACTCTTTCTTTATTTCCTCAGCAGCAAAGATAGAGGAATATAAATATTGTCAAAATGAAAGAAAAAACTGTTCAGGCATAACAGGCAGCCAATCACATAGCAGAGGAAGTAGCTATATAAGTCCTGTGTCTCCCACAATCCCCCTCTTTCTTTGCTGCTTCCTCAGACAGCTAAGTATCCATGTTTAGCTCTCTTACTTGTGACATTTTGATTGTGGTATTTCTTATTAATATTGCTATTTACTAGTTTACTTTGATGTTGTTTTATTGATGCATCCTTTGTTTTAATTGTATATGCATCGTTTTATTCGTTGTGCTCCGCTTAGTGTGCCTTGGGGATCCCTGAGGGTTTTTCCCCTTTACCGGGAGGTTTTTTCTCCCTGCCTTTCCCTTGCTCCCTCTCTCGGGTGCAGACAGTGATTGGTGCCGCGGCCGGTCCTTTCTTCACGACCGCGGCTACGTGCACTTCCCTGCCCGCTCACGGACTTCCCGCGCGGGCAGAGTGCACGCGTCCCTTCCCCCGACGGGTGCACGGCCGCGAGCACTTCCCTCGCGTGCGGCGGCCATTTTGGACGGACCTCCATGCGGTCTGCCTCCTTGCCGTGCAGTCGGTCGCCTCGATCCCTCCCGGGCACACTAACGGTCTGAATTTTCTTACTGTCCTTCTCTGTGGGTTACTCAACCCTTTTAGTTCTCTCCTGCCCTGTTTTCGTTAGTTTGCAGATTGCTAATTGTTGCATCATGCAGGATAGGGATGATGGGCCTACAGACCCCTCTGGGGACTTTACCATGGAGACTACTGAGAGTGCTATGGCCTCTCAGGAATTTCAAGCTTTGCTTGAAGCCACTATGGCTTCCTCCCTGCAGAAGGCTATTGCCTCAGCCATGGGGGCTGTCTCCTCCTCATTTACCCACTCCCTGCACTCGATGGTTTTACCTACAGTAACCACCCCAGCTTCCCAGGGTGGGGGGTCCCCTTCCCCTGCCCAGACAGTGCCTGGGGCACGTAAGGCTAAGGCCAAATCCAAAAATGTCGGCTCCCACTCCTCGATGCAGGTGCTACCTGCCTTGAATGACTCGCTGGAAGCGGTCACTGATAGCGCGCACCCCACGCGCAAAAGAGCCCCTGGCCGGGCTAAAAAGGCTAGACTATGGAAAAGGGCTAGAGCCCTAGATGATGGGTCGGATACCGACCGGAGTGTGGAGGATGAGTCCGACCATATGGGATATGACTCCTTCGATGAAGGTGAATCTGGCGAGGATTTGCCCCTTACGGGCGTGACCCCCTCGGGCTCCTCCGCCAAGGCCAGTGGCCACTTATTAGACGCCTCTGGGGATACCAAGGCGATTCTTGACCCGCAGGGTAACCCCCTGTTCGACCCTGATGACCTCCGGCACCCCAGGTCCGCTGAGTGGGTTCCCCCAGACCATATTGCCCAATACGTGGCTAAACGTATTCGCACCCCGCTCTCTAAAGAAGGCCGCAATAAACTGCGCGCCGAATGCCCAAGGCCTTCCCTCCCCGGCGCCGCCGGCAGAACCCCGGATATTGATCCCCAAATTGCCCAATTTCTCAATAAGTCGGGCTGGAAGCCCAAGAAGGGCCTTGACCACTCCCTGAAAGGGTGCCAGGACAAGATCCTGGACACTCTGGGGCCCCTATCAAAGTTATACGAGCTTCTCGAAGCTGCCAAATCTGGAGACTCAGTTTTGGATATGGATGTGGCCATTGGATGGGTCCAGCGGGCTATATGCCTGCTGGGCAATGCTAATACAGCTATGTCCTCCGAGAGGCGTAAGGCGATCCTCCTAAAGATCGACCCTAAGCTGGCCGCTATGACGGTGACAGAACCTGACCCGACTGAGGAGGGCTTACTGTTCGGCTCCTCCTTTGTCAAAGACATGGGCTCCTATGTGAAGACCTTTACCGCAATTGATAAGGCGCAAGCGAACATGAAGCGCATGTTCGCGCCCAAGGTTTTTGGAGGGGCCGGGCGTAGCAGGAACCGTCCGCCTGGCCGCGGTTACAGAGGCTCGTTCCGAGCACCCAGAGGTTCCTTTTTTCCGTCACGAGGCTTCCAAGACCCGAGAGCACCCACCTTCTTCCCAGCCAGAGGCAGGGCTTGGGGCTCCAGATACCCCCGCAGTGGCGCTCCAACCAGACGTCCTTACGGTGAGTACCCCTTCTTCCCCTCCCGCTCAGGTTCAGGTAGCGGGGAGGTTAGCGTTGTTTTACCACAGGTGGGTGGCACTGACATCAGATGCTTGGGTACTACAGTGTGTAAGGGGATATCGCCTAGAGTTCGTTTCTATGCCTGTCCAATTTTGTCCCCCCAGAGAACTGTCTCTTCCACCAGATCAGGACGAGATGATTTCCGCGGAAGTCGTGGAAATGTTCTCCAAGGGCGCAATAGAGGAACTGCCGTTCGCCGCAAGAGGCTTTACGAGCAACTTGTTCCTAGTACCAAAGAAAGGGGGCGGAGTTCGCCCCGTGATAAATCTTCGCCCTCTCAATGCTTTCCTGCGTTACCAACATTTCCAGATGGAAGGCATACACTGCCTCAGAGACCTTCTACGCCAGTCGGACTGGCTGGCCAAACTGGACCTGAAGGACGCTTACTTCACGGTTCCCATTGCTGCGGACTGCAGGGACTACCTGCATTTCACTTGGCATGGCCGGCGATGGCGCTTCACCTGCCTGCCTTTTGGTCTCTCTTCGGCTCCTTGGTGTTTCACCAAGCTCTTGAAGCCGGTAGTGGCATTCCTCCGAACCCGAGGGGTCCGCCTCATTATTTACCTGGACGACATTCTGATCTTGTCCCAGTCAAGGACGGACCTCCTACTACACTTAGAATGGACGACCGACCTTTTACAAGGTTTGGGATTTCTGATCAATTGGGACAAATCGGTCCTGACCCCCGCCCAGTCGATAGAATTCCTGGGCTTCAAAGTGGATTCCGTCCAACAGTTTTTATTTCTACCAGATTCCAAGATGAAGGCCATTCGGAAGGAAATCCGGAGGGCTCTTCGTGTCTCGGACTTGTCAGTAAGACAATTGGCGAGAATTATTGGCCTCCTCGCAGCCTCTATTCAGGCGATCTTCCCGGGCCCACTACATTACAGAGCCCTCCAACGGCTCAAAGGGTCACACCTTCGGCTGGGCCACTCCTACGAATCCCGGATACGCTTGGACGCGGAGTCCAGAGACGAGTTAGAATGGTGGTTGGCACACATGGAGGCGTGGAACGGGAGAGCCATTTTCGGCTCCGTCCCGGACGTAGTGATAGAGTCCGATGCCAGCTTGCACGGCTGGGGCGCTCGTTGTGGAGACGTTTCCACAGGAGGCAGATGGTCCGACGTGGAGAAGTCGTTACACATCAACTGCTTGGAACTTCTGGCAGGGGCATTCGCGATCCGCAGCCTTACCCCAGGGCGGGCGAATTGCTGCGTTCTGCTCAAGATGGACAACGTGTCGGCGGTCCGTTACATAAATCACCTGGGCGGCACGAAGTCCAAAATGTTAGCGATTCTAGCGAAAGATTTCTGGCAGTTCTGCCTCTACAACAACGTCTCAGTGACGGCGGAACACATTCCGGGTCTGGACAATTCGGGTGCGGATTGGAATTCCAGACACTTAAGAGACTCTGGCGACTGGCATTTACACGCTTCAGTGTTCCAGGGCCTGGACATGTTGTGGGGAAAATTCCAGATGGATCTGTTCGCATCTCGGCTGAACACTCAACTGCCGAAGTTCTACAGTTGGAGGCCGGACCCGGCGGCGGTGGCGACAGATGCCTTTCTCCAAGACTGGCCGCAGGGTCACCTGTACGCCTTTCCCCCGTTCAACATGATCGCACGCACGATCTCGAAACTGGTTCGCCACGATTGTCGTGTGGCGTTGGTCACCCCTCTCTGGAGATCTCGACCATGGTTCCCTCGCTTGATGGAGTTGTCAATAGATTTCCCTCGGTTGATACCAGTCTTCCAGGACCTCCTTCTGGATCCGGATGGGAACTCACACGACCTGGTGATGCAACACCAGTTGCCCCTGATAGCATGGTTCCTTTCAGGGGACCTTGGGTTGTCTCAGACGTTCCGCAGACAACTCTCCTGCTCCTCGATAACGCCTGGGCCCCAGGCACACGAACAGCTTATCGAACTTCATGGAGATCGTGGTCTGGTTGGTGCATGGAACGGGCAGTGGATCCCGTATCTGCCCCTCTACATTTGATCCTGGAGTTCCTCACGTTCCTGTTTGACTCGGGCAAGGCGTACCGCACGATTAACCTATCCCGCTCGGCTATTTCGGCCGGACACAAGGGTTTGGATGGTTCCCCTGTCGGCAGACATCCTTTTGTATGTCGCCTTCTCAAGGGTATTCGCCTTGCCCGTCCTCCTCGGCCTCGTTTCTCTGCATTTTGGGATGTCAACGTGATGTTGCAGTTCCTCTCATCATGGTACCCTAACCAAGAATTGACTTTAAAACGTTTGTCATCCAAGCTGGTGATGTTACTCTGTTTGATCTCTTGCAAGAGGGTCTCTGACGTCAGGGCCCTGGATTGGGACGCCGTTGCATTCACCCCAGAAGGCGTTACTTTTGACATATCCAGGAGGACGAAATCCGCATCCAAGTCGTTTACTTACCCGAGGTTTTCTGGTTGTCCGGCACTCTGCCCAGTGGATTGCGTCAAAGTTTATCTAGATGCTACACGTTCCCTTCGCTCCGCTGATCTGCATGATTTGTTCTTATCTTTTAAGTCACCTCACCGGCCAGTTTCGACACCTACTTTGGCACGTTGGGTGCGTTGGCTACTATCTTCTGCAGGTATAGACACCTCTGTTTTTACGCCTCATTCTGTACGGGGCGCGATGGCTTCGAAAGCATCCTCAGTCGGATGTCGTCTAGAAGACATTATGCGAGCGGCGGACTGGTCCAGAGAATCGACCTTTCGAGATTTCTATTTCAGACCTATTGAACACATCGCATCTCGAGTAGTGGCACAGCTTTGAACTTGCATAATATGAGCCTCCGTGTCTTTAATAAAATTCCCAGATTTTACTAGTAACATGACGTAAAGTCATGATTTTATTAAAGACACGGAGGCGAGTATTATTCCCGCCCACCCTCCCGGTGTGGGTTTTGGGAAAGGAGATGCTTCGGTGCTTTTCAGGTATGTTTTTTCAATTAGGTCTGTATTTATTTTGTGTATTTATATCATGTATTTTTATCATGTTTTGGATGATCTTGAACGTTTTATACTGGGTCCTAATTTTTATATATTTTCTATTTCAGAATCCAGTTTTTTATGTATGGCTCCTCACGATTATGTTTGGTAAGTCTACAGTTTTGAGTTTGGAAATTACCATATTTTTCTATCTTTTTTTAGCTTGAAGTTTTCGCATTGTTTCCCGTTTCATGTTTGGATCAAGTGGGACATCGTTATCTTACCTGGTCTTCGGTTTTCGCAAGAAAGAGGGGGATTGTGGGAGACACAGGACTTATATAGCTACTTCCTCTGCTATGTGATTGGCTGCCTGTTATGCCTGAACAGTTTTTTCTTTCATTTTGACAATATTTATATTCCTCTATCTTTGCTGCTGAGGAAATAAAGAAAGAGTTATGCATAATACTCGCCTCCGTGTCTTTAATAAAATCATGACTTTACGTCATGTTACTAGTAAAATCTGGGAATTCTTGAGCAATATATAGGCAGAAATGCAAAGTATTTCTACAAGATCAGGAGTAAGTGATTAGATAGATATGAAAGGATATAAAGCAAGTAAAGCAGGAACAGCCTTCATTTTAAAAACAAAAAGTTGAAGGGGGAGGACCAAAATGTGTTTCTACAACACAACAGACTAGTATATGTTTAGCAATTTTATCTTACGCAGGTGAGTTTATACTTCATTGGTTAGACAGCCAGCCACTCGCTGCTTCTCATGGTATGTGAATTGTTTTGTATGGTCCCTTGTACGGATTTCATAGCAAAAAAAAAAAAACCTCAATACCAGAAATCCTCTTTGTTCACATGGTCAATTCCAACTCAACTAAATTTAATTTGTCAAAACTTCAACTAACAATTTGATGATAAAGTCCAATTTGCTGTTGCACACAAACACTTTCAAAATCGTCTGCAGAACCTGCAACTCCCCCTTCCTTTAGGATTGAAGCAAGTTTTTTTTTTTTTTATCCAGCTACTGTTTTTGTTTTGAGGTCTAAGCACTATATTTATGACACAAAAGACTTTTGTTCAATATGCACACGTCATATGACCCCACGCACACCTTTGGAACACTGGCTGCATCACCACAGCAATGCCTCTTTTATACATCGAATACGCGTACTATGACCCATGGAAACTGGGACAATTTGCGGCAAATTAGATTGTTTCTTTGATAGCCATCCACGCATGAGACATTGGTTGCCATCCAAAAAACATGCAAAGATCCCCACTTCTTTTATCTCAACTACTACATCAACAAAGTCACTGTTACTCTCAATAGCAAAGCATCCAGGTAATTAAAAACTAGTTGGCACCACTAAGATGACCGCACGTGCTTTGTTGCCTCCCCTCCCCCCTTTTCTTTTTAAATACTGATATTGTAAAGCAATTAAATCCCTAATCTTTCTTCAACACATTGCAAAGCTGTGACAGTTGAATACTCCTGCCACAGGCTTGTCGGGCAACAAACATGTTTATAAATATAATTTAGGTTTGATGTAATTAAGAATCAGCACAAATTGCCCATTCATCCATAAAAGTAATTAAAAGTCATTATCTCTCTAATATTATATATACACACACACACTGAGCGTGTAGGTCCCCCTGCCAAAACAGCTCTGATGCATTAAAGCATGGACTCCACAAAACCTCTGAACGTGTCCTGTGGTATCTGGCACCAAGACATTAGCAACAGAATCCATGTATTGGTTTTTTTTCTTCCAGCACAACCCACAGATGTTCAAATCAGATTGAGATCAGTGGAATTTGGCAATACCTGGAATTCTCATGTTCTTCAAACCATACCTGAACATTTTTTTTTTTGCAGTGTAGCAGGGTGGATTATCCTGCTAAAAGAGACCACTGCTTTCAGAGAGCACATGAAGGGGTGTACGTGGTCTGTAACAATCTCTGTAAGTGGTATGTATCAAAGCAACATCCACACAAATGCCAGGACCCCAAGGTTTCCCAGCAGAACATTGCCCACAGCCTGCCTGCCTTCTTCCTATAGTGCCAAAATAAAATCCACAGGCTGCACAATATAGGTGTTCTATCATTAGGTTTATGGTGTACACATGATAAAAACAAACAAAGGCCATGTTTCGGCCTATCTGGCCTTAGTCATGAGGCCGTGGAAATTTACATTGATCCTCTCATGACCCTCTTTCACAGCGTTCCTACAGGGTGTGGAGAATCCGGGACCCCTTTTGGAATATAGGAACCACATCTGCCTTCCCCCAAATAATCCAGTACAAGTATCTTGAAAGATTAAAAACAGAGGTTCATTAATTTACAAACTTAAGTCCTTAAGTACTCATGGATGAACACTGTAAGGCTCTGGAGTTTTGTTACGTTTACTTTTAGTTAAAGCAGCACCTTATGTTGGGTCATCCAATCACAATTTTTCAGCAGCAATAAATTTGCATATTTCTTGCCATAGATTCCTTCTGAATATATATGGAGGAACAATAGTTATTTAAAATGTCTACCTTTTCCTGATCTACACCCATCTCTGTTTTTAGTGTACCTACACTTTATTTTTTTTATTTTTTAGAATGCATGTAATTAAAATTCTTTGAGGGGTTGGTTTTCCTTTCTTTGGCCATCACTTTCTAGTTCAGCCAATCTAATCGCCTTTTTGCATGCATTAATGGCTCTCTTTTTTTTTTTTTGTATTCTTTTTTTTTTTGTCGTGCAAGCAATTACAATCAGCTTGCTGAGCCACAAGAGCAGTGTGAGACATTGGTATGGCAATCAAGACATATGCACTTTTTTATGAATATAGTAACGTCAATAACAATAAAAATAATAAAAGAATGCAATTACGTTGTCTGTTGTAGCAGAAAGGGTGGATGAGTATGTTGCAACGAAGTTGTGTAAGAGTTGGGACAATATTACTCGGGCTTCCAAGGGCTATATGTCGAGCTTGGGAGCACCGTTTAGTTTACCTCCTTAATACCAGACAACTTAGCGAGCAATAAAATAATGCAGACTGGTGCATGAATAGGGCCAGTACAGGTGCGGGGAGTTTTTAGGTTGCGTCTGGGAGTTAAATAAGACACAGCAGTGCCAGGTTACAGGTGGGTCTATGTAAGGGCAGTTTGACTGGGGACCAGACCAGCAGTGTGCGCTTTGCAGTGCCATGTGGTATGGACGTGAGGGCCTTTAAACTTGAGCTGGTGAACATGCCAGCAAAGATATATGAGTGAGCCCATGTCGCCCCCTGTTGTCTGTGAAGTGGTGTTGGTTAGGAAGTGGGACCCTGAGTAGGGGAATAGTAAATATGTATACTCTGTCTGCTGTGGTGAATCTTATAGTTAGCGTAAAGGAAGACCTATATGGTTGTAAAGCATAGCGAGTTTTAAGTAATGCGAGATAAAACTAAGCAGAAGCCTGTAAAGTAAGGCTGCATGTGTGACCGTCCTCAGGTAGTAGTTGCTGCATACGAGTCCCTCAGGGGGTTCCGTGGGGTGACTGCTGCCGGGTTCCATGTATGTGGAGCTCTGAGAGCGGTGGTTTGGCCTATACTGCTCAGACTGTCCTGCGGTAGCCCCAAGTCACGTAGTAATCGTGTTGCGTCTTGGAGGTCTTGAAGCGGGTACGTGGAGTCTCCGTGCATGACAAGGAGTGTGCGAGATAGGCGCCAGCGGTGGCGTATATTTCTTTGCTGGAGGAGTGAGGTAAGTGGCTTGAGGGACCTCCGCCAGGCCAGGGTGCTGTTTGAGAGATCCTGGTAAAAAGCTAGTGACATGTTCTCGAATAGGTGTAGGGATATCCCCTTAAGGGCCGCGAGGACTGCTGCTTTGCCGGCCCGAGATCGGAAGTGGACCACCAGGTCCCTCGGAACAGCTGCCAGTGCCTTTGCCGGTTTGGGGAGTCGGAATAGGCCATCTAGTGCTATAGCTTTAGCCTGTCGCGACGGCATAAGGGCGGCCATGAATCTCCTCAAGAAGTGAGGTAGCTCGGCGTCCGGGACTTCCTCCGAGATCCCTCTAACTTTTAAATTGTTCCATCGTCGGATGTCTTCCTGTGCCGCGAGGCGGTGTTCGTACATTTGGTTCTGCTTTTGCAGTTCTCGGATCTCCTGCTGCAATGAGTCCATGCGGCGTGTGCCTGTATGGGAGGCTTCCTCCAGCACTACGATGCGGCCTGTCAGGCCCTGTAGGCCTCCGCTGATCGTGGCTATGTCCGCCTGAAGGGTGGCTTTCAGATCCGCCAGGAGGTCTTTGAGCACAGCGGTGGTAACAGGTGCTGAATCAGGTGCCGTCGGAGCCGGCTTTGGCTTCGATGGGGCCAGTAAGACTTCTTCCTCACCGTCCATGGACAGCTCGTCGGACAAATCCGAGCAACCTCCCGAGAGGGCGGCCATTTTAGGTCCGCACGCGCCCTGCGCTTGCCTCCACAATTCACTGATATTCATCCCCATGCTTGGTCTATCGGGCTTGGGCTTTTTTGATTTGCGACCCATGACTCCTGGGCTAGCTGGTGATGTTCCCCGGGTCCAAATAGTGGCGGTTTTGGCTTCAAAAAGCGGGTTTTCAGCTGCATTAAGCTCGGAGCTGCAATAGCTTGCGACCAGTTGCTTCAGTGGCTAAGCTCTGCCTCGCATTATTGGCTTTCTTATGCGTTATATAGGATGTCTCGGATCTGTCCGATTTAAATGCCCTTTTTTGTCATTTTTAACTTCTTGGTCTACATTCCTCCTAAGCCACAATGGTTTCAATTTGTTTATTTTATATTTATTACCCAATGGTACATACTGAGAAATGTACCTGTCTAATATTTGTTTGAAGATATTCCATTTGTCCTCAGTGTTTTCTTTTCACTAAAGTATGCCAGTCAATATAATGTAAATCTGCCCTATCTTATTGAAATTAGCCTTTTTAAAATTGTATGTTTTAGTATACCTCATGTGCATTTGCTTTTTTGAGTTTATTTAAAAATAAACTATATTGTGATCACCATTTCCCAACTGCTCCCCTACTTGAATGTTTGTCATTGTTTGTTATAAACAGATCCAGACAAGCTTCCTTTCTTGTTGGTTCTTATACCAGTTGTGTCATTTAACACATTCAAAAACCTGATTCCCCTTGCTGAACTACTAGGCCCTCTATCCCAGTTTATTTCCAGATAATTAAAATGTCCAATAATTAACGTGTTACTCAGATGTGCAGCTAGCTTTCCCAATGTGCTCTAACAGCTGTTCTTCCTCAATGATAAATGAACGTGGAAACAAGGAGCACAACCAGTGAAAACTTAGAAAAAACAAAACTTTATTGAATAAATATATCTCGGCATACTATGAGATTAAATATCCTAAATATCCTAAGCTAACACACACACATTAAAATACAATTTTAGAATTTTAGAACCCAAGTGAAATAAAAATAATAATGACATGCACCCATCAATAGTAATAGGTTACACGAATACAAAACAGCACAAATACATACCAAGAGACCAATGAGTAAGATCATCATTAGGTGGTTTATAAAATATGGTGTGGCTGATCACCCTTTGATTTTTCCAGCTTATTTATTCACAATTGAAAAGGGATGTATTGTGACAGTATATTGTATAGCCTAAATTTGATGGGTTTCTTTAATCGTTCAGCAACTGGTACAAATCACATGTAATGAGTGCTTGTAAAAAGTGACAGTAAGAAGATATTCTATTGTGTGACTGGATGGTTTTTCTAATGACCCCCAGCAGAGAACTGCAAACATACTGGCCTAATGAACAATGCAGCATCTTTTATACAGGTCACATTAATTATGAATCTGTCAAAGAACACTTATAATGTCATTAAATGAATTGCATTATCTGCCGGTTTTTATTAAAAGCTAAACAGAAGATACATTTGTAAGAAAGGGTTTTTTGTTTGTGAGGTTCATGTGCAAAAATAACAGAGTAACTCCCGCCCTTAGTGGGCAAATGTGGAAAGACTTTTGGAAATCAGATGGGTTTTGGTCTAAATTAATGTAAATACGTCACCAGGATACATAGTGGGAGTTCTCTTTTTCAAGTGTTTCCTGAAAAGCACAATAATTTGCCTGAAACAGATTTTCAGTAAAGCAATTTGGGCGAATTCAGTATTTGATAAAGTATCATAGGGATCCTATAGTGTACTGTACCCCAATTAAAGGGACACAGTAGGCACCCAGCTCATTTGAAGTGGTCTGGGTGCAGTGTCCCTTTTGCACTTTGGAACTGCAATGTTAAACATTGCAGTTAAACAGAAAATGCAATGTTCACAATTGTCTGGTAGACAACCACTAGAGGGCTTCCTGAGTTAAAATTGACCTTTTGTCCGGTATCGGACGTTGACGTCGTCCCGGTCTGCATGAGAACCTCCAGCGTCAGATTTTTCTCCATAGGAAAGCATTGATTCCTGCCATCTTGCAGGGCTCCCTATGGTTAATATTGCACTGGACACCCCCATTTCCTTATTATTTACTCACACCTATACTTAACTCCTTGTTTGCTTTATTTAATTCAGGCTTAGTTTGGGAATTTTTTAAACTTTAATTTCAAGCAATTCAGGAGTCAAATGCCCGAGGTATCCTTGTATCTGGAGGACAATGT
Source organism: Pelobates fuscus (assembly GCF_036172605.1). Classification (NCBI taxonomy): domain Eukaryota; kingdom Metazoa; phylum Chordata; class Amphibia; order Anura; family Pelobatidae; genus Pelobates; species Pelobates fuscus. The sequence continues at coordinate 170,434,532 of NC_086317.1, forward strand.
TCTTCCAATGTTTTACTCATAACTGCCACAAATTACCCCCAAATATTTATTTTTAAATATGCAAACTCAAAATAGTACAGAAAATACACCACAGGATTTTAATAAAGTGCAAGGACACTTGAAAATATTCAAAATGGCACAATAGTGGTTCAATAAGTAGATTTAACCCCGTTAAGGACACATGACGGAAATATTCCGTCATGATTCCCTTTTATTCCAGAAGTTGTGTCCTTAAGGGGTTAAGTTTGCTGTAGAACTTTATTGCCAATGAGTATCCTATATTAATTGTAGGTAATCTAAAAGTGTAATTTCTATGAGAAATCTCCACTTTTATTATTAAATTACGAAACGCCTCTCTGTCTGTGAATCAGACCGCCAGGGAGGTTTGCTTCTTCAACTAGCTCCACTGAGCTAACCAAGTGGCAGCACACTCTACTTGAGTGTGCCTGCCTTCTCCTACATTCCTCCTCAAAGATCTCAGACCAGACAAGCTAGAATTTTGTTTGTACACTACAAAAAGGAGGCCTACTGTAAAAGCACAAATAATACCAATAAATTGCAAATGGTGGCATCTCAACTAACTGATCGTTTAGTTTATCCAACTGGAATTTGACATTGCTGAAAAAAATATAAATATAAATATAAAATTATAAAATACTTTGCAGATATTGTAGTCTGCACCAATGTTTCTTAGCTTGTGGTTATGTATCCTCATACCAAAAATGGTCATGGGGTAAGCAGCAGTTTCATTTCGGAAGGTAATATTTAGAGAGAAATGTTTCGATCATGTAGGCTTGCTGAACGAAAAAGGTGACAATAAAAAGGGTACATGGCTGGAAAAATATCATGCTTCTTAGAGGAAAAAAAAAAAAAAAGTTGAGAAGTACTGCACAGTACCACACTCAAAAAAAACATGTTTCCCCCAAAGATTTATATAGATCTGATTGATATGTTTGATTCTGTGTGGTTGAACACTTAAAAGGAAAGGAACACTAAAGTCACGCAGACCACTTCACCTTTATGACGTGGTCTGGTGCAGTGGCCCTGTCCTTTTAACCCTGCAAATAAAAAACAAAATGGTCTTCTACTAGAGGTGTTTACACTGCACTGAGAGAGCAAAACTGTAACATTACACAGAAGCTCATATTGAAACATTGAATACAATGCTTTCCTATGGGGAAGATTTGATGCATAAGCGACCGCGCAAGAGCATCAGGTCTGCACATCTCCAAAAGAGGTCATGTCTCCTCGATGGCGGAGAGGTGACCAATGCCGAGGAAGCCTTGACACTGGGAATAGGCAAGTTTTATTTTATTCATTTTTTTGCACATTGGTGGGGTGTGGGACAACTATATACAAGTAGGGACAGACGCACTAGAACATCTGGAACACAGGTTTGTATATCTAGTGTTCCTTAAATTAGTAAATTTATAGAGATGTTAAACAGAAGAAGACTTTACCTCTTTAAATGGTTTTATCTTTAGTTAAAACCAATCTCAAAGTCAACATGATGGGTCTCTAAATAGATCAAGTGTGTTTGTATTCATTTTGGTTTGCCTACAGTGGATTCATTTTGGTTCCTCCAAACAATGGAGATTGTGCATTAAGTGTTGCATGGACTTTTAGGTCTTTTTTTCCTGGTGCTTTTTCTATCTGAGCCAAAATATCCCATACGGCAACTTTGCTGTCATTTTATTTTCCTACTCCAAATTTGTTCACAAAGAAATGCATCACAAATGTGTCACTTCCAATGTATAAAAATTTCTTTTAATTTTTTTTAATGTAAAATGTTTTTTTTTTATAGTGCACCTTTACTTCATGACAGATTTTTTCCACCACTGCCAAGATTGGCAGGCTTTACAGACAGGTAAACTGCTCCCTAATTTTTCCTTTTTGTTTAATGTATAAAAAATAAAAAATTTTATTTCTTAAGATTACTCATTTATATTATTTTGTAATCAATGGTAAAATTGTCAAGAAAAAAAATAAATCTAAAAGAAAGCATAAAATGTGGCAGAATGACTAATTATTTTGGCGCACTACAGATAAGATTGGGGGAGGGGGTGAGAAGAGGAGACATGTTGAGTAACAGTTTCTACATAAGAAAATGGTTATGTGCGAGAAACTGGTGCAGGCATGAAATGAACACACTTTTTTTTTGTAGCAATCATTTGTACAATTACATTTTTCAGACCATGACGCTTATGACAGATCACAAAATACATATTTTTGCTATCTGTTAGTCCACCCATTGTACAGCGCTGTGGTATTTGTTGGCGTTTTATAATATACTTTTTAGATAATAAATTGTCTGGCTGTTCTCTATGTTGCCATGTCTTCTATGTCTTCCTGAAGGCCTTAATTTGCCTATTTTAAAAAAAATATCTATATATTCTCTTAATTTTTGCTTCATTAAATGAACAAAGGCCTTCAGGAAGACATAGAAGACATGGCAACATAGAGAACAGCCAGACAATTTAATATCTAAAAAGTATATTATAAAACGCCAACAAATACCCCAGCGCTGTACAATGGGTGGACTAACAGACAAGTATTTGTAACCTGTCAAGTTGGACACACAGGAACAGAGGAATATGAGCAGTTTTTATATTTAGTTATATAGGGTTATTCTCGGAAGTGTGAACGGTTACAATGTCAATTTTAAATCAAGTTTATCTCAATGATGATTGAAATTAGTAGTGAGTTAGTCTTGATCTCAGGTTTTTTTTTTTAATTATTATTTATTTATTTTATTTTTTTAAGTGTAAAAGACTCATTTTTGCTGTTTGTTATAATCTTTAGTATTTGGAAGCAGATGAAGATTTCATATTAAGATTATTATCTTTTTTAAATTAGCTTAACAGTTAAAGTAGAACTGATACTGCTTTATACCATTACATATACATAAACAGATAATAATGAAATCATTGCAAGGTGGCCTATCTCCAGTTTAATTGGTTAATCATAGTTGTAGAACAAATTAAAGGAACACTATAGGGTCAGGAACACAGGCTTGAGGGCTACATACAACCCATGACCTAAGTTGTGCTAACTTTTTCCAACGCAACTTTACATAATACACTGTAAACATTGAATAAACTGGTAAAGTGTACATTGCCTTTTAGCGGCTAGTTTTTAGGTATTTAATTTACATCACCCTGTTATACTGTTTGTTAAATGAAGACTATTTTAGATTTAAAGGATCCCTATAGGGTCAGGAACACAAACATATTTCTGACCCTAGAGGACTGCCGGCGCTGGCTCCGCCCCCTGTGTGACCATCAAAATGGGCGATTTTTTGCCAATCCAATGCTTTGCATTAGGGAAAGCATTGGATTGGCTAAAATCGGCACGGGGCGGGGCCAAATGCAGTTTTGGCCAATCAAGACCTCCTAATAGAGATGCATTGAATCAATGCATCTCTATGAGGAAAATTCAGAGTCTCCATGCAGAGCTTACTGTGCAGCACTGACCCAGGAAGCACCTCCAGTGGCCATCTAAGGAGTGGCCACTTGGAGGTGTCCCTAGAGGCAATGTAAGCACTAAGCACTTTTTTTGCATTAAAAAAGCCTGAAGGGAACAATTATACTCACCAGAACAGCTACATTAAGCTGTAGTTGTTCTGGTGACTATAGTGTCCCGTAAAAAAAAAAAAAAAAAAAAAAAGTCTCATGCTGCAAAACTAACCAAGGTTTAATGCTCTATAACCACTGGGCTATAATGTAGCCTTTTCAGAATATAAATCTAATTTAAATTTAAAAAACAAACAAAAATAAATTATTTTCTACCTTGAACTGGTATGAAATCAGAGTGTATTTAACATTTTTAGCTGAACTGGAAATGGTTGATTTTTCTTCTTTTTTTTTTTACAATGTGTCTATTTTGACCAAAAATTGGAAATTCATTACAATTTCACGCTTTGCTGAAAAACTGACATTACATTGCATGCGGTTCTGTAAACAAATCAACAGTAACAAAAATCACATTTCATTGTTTTGAGGATTTTTTCTGAATCAAATATAGATTTTTCATAATTTACTGCTGTGGTTTGCTTTATATTGTTTTCAGCATACAGATCTTTAGAAAACAATGTGCCTATAGAAAAGGGTACTGTAGTCCGGATGCCTGATAAGATATTTATTTGTAGCCATCATGGCAACTGTTGTGTAGACAGAAGACAAACCAAAGTCCCCAATTTATTTTTGTACTAGATGAGGTTTCAATAAAGGCTTCTGAAGAAGCAGAGCCGTGCATTATGGGACACATTCTGCGGTAAAGCAAAACAGAAGGAGTGGGTTGTAGAAGACCATAGTACAATTAACTTTATCATTAAATAAATATGCATATGCTTGAAGCCAAACGTATCGCTGTATCTTTTTTAAAATCTCAGTTTACAGATCAGATCTGATAGTTAAAAAATAAAAACAGAAAAAATACATATCACAAAGAAGAGGTTTATTTTAGACTTTTAGGGTTAGTCACTAAAGTAGGAAATTGTCAAAACTGCAAAGTTAAGGCCATAATAGCACACACACAAATAAATAAAATTATTCCTTGTGATTTTGATTAACAAAATTATTTAAAAAAAAACAAACACAAAACTTCATAGTTGCTCTAGAAACTGCACACAAATAGGTAAACACCCCAAATGTGATAATGAATAGTTATGATTGTGCGTGCAGCTGTCTGGGTGTGTCAGTGAATGTGTATGTTTAGGTCATCAGTTCCCCTCAGATCGCATGGGAATGGTTGAGATTATGAATCTTGATGATCTCAACCAATTCAATGCTTTCTCTTGGAAAGCATTGGGCACTAATGAGCATGAACGGCAAAATGCTGCACCAATCAGCATGTCCTCATAGAGATTCATTAAATCAATGCATCTCTATGGTGAATGTTCGGCGCCTCCATGCAGAGCGTGGAGATGCTGAATGCATGCACTGAGATAGGAGACACTAGTGGCCGTTTGAGTGACCGCTACTAGATGTGTTACTAGGCAGTGTTTACATTGAAAAGCCTGCAGGGACAGTCTAGACACCACAGCCACTACATTAAGCTGATGTGGTTCTGGTGACTATAGTGTCACTTTTAGAATTCTTTTTTTTTGTCATTGGAAAAAAAAATGGCTCCTAAAGTTTTTAGCTGGCTCCTAGATTCTAAGCGAATTTGACAAGCCCTGAGATGTGTATAAAGTTATGTTTAATGAAAGGATCATACCAAACCAATCACTGTGTTACTGTGAGCAACTAAGCAAAAAACTTACAAGGCACTGCTCTAAACCTTCTATTTAAAATAATTACTCTATATATATATTATTTGTGTGTAAGAGCTATTTTGAGTGGAATGTATTGAGTAATTATAGACAAGAGAGCTAAAGGTTGATTTATATTTGGCCCTTAAGAGACAAGTGGCTAATATGTTTGAGCATCAAACCACTGGACTTTGAAACATCTGGGGGAGGGGAGGGTACTATTCTACCACTGTTCAACAAGAAAGCGTGAGGCAGGAAGGTAGGTTTTCATCAGATCAAAAAACCCAGAACTCTGCGACTAATCAGAGTAATACGGGGGACCTTATATATTCAGCAACTGTCTGTCCACTTATTTTCTGCACAGACTTTGTAATTATATTTAGCAACAAAACTAGCATATCAAGTGTACTACTGAAAGCTCACGTCTGGCTACTTTAGGCTGCTTTCCTCAAACTCCATGCGAATGTTAAAAAAAATAAAAAAAACCACAAGATTTAAAAGTATAACACTATCCAGCTTCAAAATGGAAAATGCATGTAGTCTTCTACAGCATTTTTATTTTTGTCTGAAAACGTACTAGATTGTAAATTGTAGATTATGCTAGCTTTAGTGTACCTATAATCTTAATTTTATTAATGACAGGAGGCTAATATTTGCTTAAGTCTCTCTTTACTAGAACTCCACAGCAGCAAAAAAACAGAGAGTAAACAACCAATCAGAAAATAGTAAGGAGACCATATAACTTCCTTCTCAACATTCCATTTCCTCTTTCGAGCTGCGACAACAGTCAGGGAAAAAACATAACACAATATAACAATAACGGTCCATCTTGACAGGAATAACGATTCACGTAGAAACTGTTCAACCGAATCGAAGACCTGAACCTGACCTCATCTTGAGAACTTTACACTGAAACGAGAGAAACAAACAGAGTGATTAGCCAATGAAGAGTCAAAAAGAGTGATTAGCCAATGAAATGTACGTCTAAAGTCATGTAACCATCCAACATCGTTTTATTTTAGGAGAAAGACCATCAAGTCTATCGGGCCCGCCCCAGGAATTGAAAATACCGAATAAATAATCACTAGAGAAACTGACCAGTAGTATAATTCTTTATTCAAATACACATACAATAACAAACAAAAAAACAAGGGTCGGGAACGAAAAGAGTGGGAAATATTCGCCTCCTGTCATTAATAAAATTAAGATTATAGGTACACTAAAACTAGCATAATCTACAATTTTATAACATGACAGGAGGCTTCATATTTGCTGTTTCAACGCTCATTCAGGAGAGCCAATGATGCATGTTCCGCCGGTCTGAAATAGAATCTCCGGAAGGTGTCCTCTCGAGACCAGTCTGCTGAACGTAGAATATAGGATAGGGAAGCACCCGCTATCAGTGCGCCTGATGCCGCCGCTCCCCTAGCCGAGTGAGCACCGAACGATGATTCCACGCCGGCCAACGATAGTAGCCAACGGATCCAGCGAGCCAGGGTAACGGTCGAAACCGGTCTGTGTGGGCGTACGTAGGATATCAACAGCTGTCCCGATTGAAATGGTCGAAGCAGTTTGGTAACAGCCACATAACGAGACAGGGTAGAAACTACACAGAATTTAGGTGCTTCTCGAAAAAACGGGTAGAAGACTGCAGAAGAGTCAGATTTGGTACGCCTCGATACCGAAAAGGTTACCCAGTCAGGAGAAAAAGAGAAGGCGTTAACGTCAAAAGCCCTAACGCCGGAGACCCGACAAAACGACACCAAACACAACAGAAGTGCAAATTTGTCCGACAGTTGTCGTATAGAGAGATCCCGATTCTCCGGCCAAGACTGAATGAAATCCAAGACCCGGTGTACGTCCCAGAGCGATGTTTATTTAGGAGCCGGAGGACGCAACAGTCTGATCCCCCTCAACAATCTACAAACCAAGGGATCCTGTCCAATCGGCGTCCTTTGAAGAGGAACATGAGCCACCGAAATGGCCGACCTGGCCACCTTCACCGAACGATACACCTTGGTCAAATAGATGTGAAAGGAAATTCAGAACGTTGGAAACAGGTGCTGTAAAGGGATCGACACTCCGTTCCAAGCACCAACGGCACCAAACGTTCCAGGCGGATAGATAACATCTTCTCGTGCCTGGGGCCCTCGAGTCCCATAGGAGGTCTCTAGCCGATTCCGATAGTTCATCGACCTTCCAGGTACCCCGGAAAGAGTCCAAACCACCAAGTGGAGATGGCCCTCTAGAACGAGGGGGTGATGGTTGCCTCGAGTGTCCGACAGTAGCGTCGGTAGAGACGGGAGAAGGAGTGGATCCCGACAAGACAGTTCCAGTAATTACGGAAACCAGGCCTGGCCCTGCCAAAGAGGTGTCAGCAACACTAACGATACCTGTTGACGCCGTAACTGGAGTAGGACCCTGGAGATCATAGTGAACGGCGGAAAAGCATAGGCTCCCTGTGACAACCAGTCTTGAAGGAAAGCGTCCACTGCTGTGCACGTCGGGAGCCATCTGAAATAATTGGGAGCCTGGAAGTTCGTTCTGGACGCGAACAGGTCCACCGTGAATGGGCCCCTTTGCTGTGCCACTTCGAGGAAGACTTGTCGATGTAGTCGCCAATCGCTGGCATCCCTCCAGTGTCTGGAGAACCAGTCTGCCGTCAGGTTCGATACTCCTGGAAGGTACTCTGCCTGGAGAGTGATATTGCGTTGAAGGCAAAAGTTGTATATCTCCTTTGTGACCTCCGTCAGTGCTAGAGAACGCCCCCCCCCCACGCGGTTGTAATTCTGCACCACCGAGATATTGTCCATCCTCAGTAGGATGCAGCAATCCGACAGATGACCCGCAAGGCTGCGTATAGCGAACGACCCCGCATAAAAATACACTTAGCATGACATTATATATATATATGATATATATATATATATATATATACACACACATATAATAATTAATGTATTTTTTAAATTAACATTAACTTTATTTTTTCTTTGATTTTACACTAGCAGGGAGACTGCCTGTCAGCACAGACAGTCCCCCTGCAGGCAGACACATGGACACCTATTGTGACCATGTGGTCGCTCTGTTGAGCGATCACATGGCCCCAGGGGTCCTAATCCGCCATGGGGAGACTGTCTGGGCTGCAGGCAGTCTCCCCACACCGGGAGCAACGCCGATCGGCGCCGGGGGAACGACGGCGATCGGGTAAGTAACTAAGACCGATAGGACGGTTCAGGACCGTCACCGGTCGGCAATGCAAAAATGCCGTTGACGGTCCTGAACTGTCCTCGGTCCTGAAGGGGTTAAGAGGGGTAAACTGAATGTATTTATACCAGCAAGAAACAATGCATTTGTACACAGCAAGAAAACTGAATGTACATATAATTATATGCAGGGTCCTGCACAGAAAACACATAAATCCAACACATAAGATAACGTAGAACGAGGGAGGTGGTTTCCCAGACCACCCGCAAGCCTGCGGTCGATCTGAGCGGGAAAACCCCCCCTCGCTGAGCACGCCAGAGAGTCCGGCGCCTAAAGCAGTAGATGGGCGGGGAAGGGGGCGAGAGCAACAGGAGCTCCCTTCTTCGCCCGGCGAACACACGCGGCCGCGGGTCAAGGCGGCCGCGAGATGCGGCCACGTGTAGAGAGCTCCTGTCGGCGGACAGAGCGCTCAAAGCGAGCGCCCCGCGACCGGAGCAGAGACAACACATGGGACCGCAGGAGACGTATTCCGCGGTCCCGAGGGCTCGGGGGGGATCGGAGGAGGCAGAGAAAGCCAGCCTCCAGAAACCCCCGAGCGGAAATAAAGCCGCACGGAGAAAAAAAAGTGCGAGCAGAGGGGACAGTGAAAGGGTGTTAGGTCCCCAGAGAAAACAAGAAAAGTAAAGACAGAAAAGTCCCCGTAAAATACACAATAAATAAAAGGCAAAATACCAAATACATGAAATATATAAATCCCAAAGCCACCAACTAATAATAGCATGGGGCAGTGGTACTCTGACCTGTACTGATGCGGAGCAGCAAAGAAAGAGGAAATGGAATGTTGAGAAGGGAGTTATATGGTCTTACTATTTTCTGATTGGTTGTTTACTCTGTGTGTTTTTTGCTGCTGTGGAGTTCTAGTAAAGAGAGACTTAAGCAAATATGAAGCCTCCTGTCATGTTATAAAATTCATATACACAACCCACTTCATGTCTTATTTCTGTTAACATGTATTTGTCAACACAATCTATTACGCATTCTCCATGTCACATTAGAAAGCACTGCAGAATAGGTTATAAATTAATTTAACTACCCTCACCCTCAAAAAAAAAAAAAAAAAAAAGAGATTGCTGGAAAAACAGTTTGAAAGCCATCTTCTCTCGCACATGATCTTTAAAAGTTTATTCTTGATCAACACGCTTGATATAAAATATGGCAATATGCCTCTGAAGCACATACAATGCAGTATGTGTTGCTTAAAATGAAAAGTTGTATGTATTAGCTGTGTGCACGTTAAGAGAAATATTCCAGGCACAATAACCACAACAGTGTGTTGCATTTTGCAACAGTTTGATTTTTTACCTAGAGTCTGGTGGATGCCACTCCCCACCTCTGGAAGCTCAGTCTGAGCGGAGTCCTGTGGCCCAGAGCTTAACTCACCGACTTCAGGCAATCTGCTGACCCTCGCCAACAGAAGCAGCTAAGCAGGTTCTGAAGATGTAGTAGAGACTAGGAGCAATGCCCAGGGGACAGCGGATAAGTCAAAATGTTCTAAAATGGTTCCTGGAGTGTTCATTTATTAATATTCCTCTATTTTTATTTTTTTATTTTTTTTTAAGACATCATGCTCAAGGTTTGCAATGAAAACAACTGTCTGGGGACTTTGCATAAGGGTCCACTATAACTATAGCAATGTTATCACTTTATAGCTCTTTACAATATGCTTTACACATAAAATAGAAACGAAATAAGAACATCCAAGCAGTGAAACAGAAGTTGCCATTAAGCTACTGAAACACAAATCCTATGAGGTTGAGCCTAAATTTGCCATCAAGCACACCAAACTTATTTTTATATATTGGTCCCCAATTCTCCAACTGTGCAGATTGTAAAAATATCCTTATATAAACACAAGTGGATTAATTATAATCTGAGAATGAGTAATCACGGTTGTCATTGTCAAAACAAGAAAGTCTACTCCAAAGAAACACACAATGTTAGGAATGCACACATGTATTCCTGATGCTATAGTGTTATACATAGACACAGAAAGTTGCTTTTTCTTACATACAGTAATAACAGCAATTAAAATGATATGGAAATGTCGACAGACAACCCGGACAACGTTGTATTGGGCACCCCTCACACGAAGCAGAGACATGGGCGGCGGAAAACAAAAAAAAGACCCCAAAGAACAGACTCCATCGGTCGCCACGATGTTCCGCTCCCAACCGGAGCCCGAAGGGCCATCCTGCCGCCAAAACATGACGGACAGACACACAGCAGACAGAGATGGAAACACAGCCGACCCCAACAGCCCTATGCGGGACGCCCCACTCACCCTGCAAGTAATGCGACAAATGCTCCACGAAGCCACGGCAGACATTGAATCCCACATGGCAACGGAGCTCGACAAAAGGCTCGTAGGCCTTCGTGAAGATATCACATCCCTGACACAGAGAGCAGACGATACCGAAGAACACATCACGGAACTCACCTCCAAATCCCGTGAACACTCCCAAGAGCTTGCATATCTATACGCAAAGATTGAGACCATGGAGGAAAACATTGAAGACCTAAATAATAGGTCGCGACGCAACAACATTCGGATCAGAGGCCTACCTGAAAAGGTTACACCAGAAGCTCTCCACACCACCCTAACAGACCTGTTCCGCACTATACTACCGGAGGCCTCCACACAGGACCTACTAATGGACCGAGCCCACCGAGCACTCAGGCCACCGACCCTCAACTCCGAATCCCCCAGGGACGTTATAGTCCGCATGCACTTCTTTGCGATAAAAGAAAGAATCCTCAACCTCTCAAGAGACAACCCCCCCCAATATCAAGGGACCCGTCTGGCCTTTTTCCAAGACCTAGCCCCATCCACACTAAAGAAAAGAAGAGACCTCAAGCAGCTCACCCTCACGCTGAACCACTACGGAATCCGCTACATGTGGGGTCACCCCTTCAAACTGATCGTCAGAAAGGACGGCCAAACGCACGTTCTGGTGAGTGCGACAGAAATGACCCCCTTTGCGGACTCACTGGGACTTACCCTCCTACCAGCCCAGCAAACAAACTCCATGAACGTAAGAAACAGACCACGCACCCAACGCGACAGGCTCTCGGACTCCCCTCGCCGAACGCCACGGAAGAGGCTCCCCATGAGGCCTGAAGAACAGAACTAAACACAGCCCTATCACCTCTCACATGTGCCTCCGACCGACACACCCGCAAACAACTGCTCCCCTGGTTGACCCAACTTGGTACCCCCTCCGACCTCAAGCCAACGCCAGAGACCTGGAAAACACCCTGAGACACCCCACGGACATAACCCCCCCCAGGTCTCCCCAGAATGTCACCTATACCGCTCAAGGAACTCAATGGACGTATCCACCCGGACAGCCCCGCTATGCTCCCACCCAGATGCTCCTCATGCACCTACCTGGACAATGAAACCGCAACCGACGCCCCCCCAGGACCCGAACACGAACCGGACCCACCCTCGTTCAACTAGCACCAAGAACTGGAGACTCTGACACACGGTGCAAGTCACCCACTCACAGATGCTGACCTAGGAGGGGTATCGTATTATCGTATTATCGTATTATGTTATATCGTTTTGTATTATTTAAGGTTGCTGCACATGAAATTGTTAAATAATGTATTGTGCTACAGCACCCTGAAACGTCTGACTAAGATGACAGAGTCGATGCCTCCCCCCCCCGCCCCTGATACTTATGACCAACACTAGATACCCTGGGGGACCCCAACTACTGCTAATATACCCGGCTCCCGGATATCAATCACCCCATAAAGCAACCCACTCACACCTGGGACCAACCTTGGGCTCCGCCTACCCGCCCACAAACCCCCAGACACCCGGCACAGGGCCCGGTGACAATCAATAATTAAGGAGGGAAACCCGATAACGCAGGGGTAGGGGGAACCAGAGCCATCGACACTGTCACGAAGACGTTATATCCTCATATGTCTTATCCTTATATGTCTGATCCTCATGTATCATGCTGCACTACCATGCCGAAGGCCCCCCCCCCCCCGATGGATACCCTACAACTTAACCCCTCCACCAACCAGCAACTCTCTCATGATACATGTAATGTTTATTTGTCGAGATTGCTGTATTTATTTGCCTTATTCTCTGCAGCACTTCATATAACATGGTAATAGAGGCATAGGAAAGGAGAAAGCGGGACACCTAGATGCCACGACTCCCCCCCCCATGACACATCGAACACCAATCACGGGACTCCGAGAAGTGACACGCCCAGACGGGAGAGACGCCCACACCCGACCCACAGTCCGCACCTCAACGACCCATGGGGACGCTGACTTATAAAGCACACACCTCCCCCTAAACCACCGCTGACCGCAGAGACAGGTAGGAGGACCGCCAATCACACTACCCAGACAAGGGGACCCTACAACCCCAGCAACACGACAGTTAGACTACAACCATGACTACCACACTCAACCCCAGGTCGGATCGGATCCTCAACCTAAACAGGCACCCCTAACGCACACTGCCCCTCTGGCCCCTGACGAACCCCCACCTCCACTGCTGGAGGTCAAGCCGCGACAAAGCCCCACCCAACACCGCCCACACGGGACGACCGCAAAATTCCTAGGAACCCACACCGCCAACCTCCTAACACATGACGTACAACTCGTAACCCATAACACATGAATCTAAGCAGGGAAGAGGGAGGCTCCACTCCTCGCCCACCTCACCCCCTACACAGGACCAAAGGTTCACACCGACCGGTCAGAGACCCCCACGTCCACGGCCACCCCCACATACGACCTGGCAACCCTGTCATAAGACCAGGTCTACCGTGTAGACAACCCCCCATTTCAGACACCTACACACCCACCACTCACACGATCTAAAACCCACCCCCGCCCCCTCTCCTCCACTCCTCTCTCCCCCCTCCCGTCTCTCTCAGTCTTCATTTTTCCACCCGCTACCACCTCGCGTCTCCTCCCCCCCCTCGCTCCCCCCCTTCCGATGCCGTGGAGCCCAACAACCGGACCCACAGAGAGGCCAGCCCACGCCCCAAGACCGGAACCCAAACCCAAACCTAAACATCTCACCTGCATATCCATAAACTGTAAAGGCCTAAACAACCCGATCAAAAGACACCGCCTACTTAGATGGGCGAACCGAACCAAAGCCGACGTCATCCTGCTCCAGGAGACGCACTATGAAAACTCCAGAGCATTCCCTCTTCGCAATAGATATTATAGGGACTGTCATCTAGCGAACTCCCCAGCCGAAAAGAAAAACGGGGTAGCCATACTGGTTCGCACCTCCTGCCCACTCACAGTTACACGCACAGTGGCCGACCCACAAGGCCGATACGTCACAGTAACAGGACACATAGGCCCCCATAGGTACGCAATCACCTCCATCTATGCCCCTACCCTCCCGGACCCGAACTTCTGGGACACCTTCCAGACCCACCTCCGACTCTTCCCATCACACCATATGATCGTAGGTGGGGACTACAATGCGACCCTGGCCCCGGACATAGACAGGAAAAGGACGCATACCCTAGGCACAAGGCCCCCACCAACTACCCGTACGGACAAACTACTACAAGCATTCGCCACGCGAACACAACTAGTAGATATTTGGAGAACGATGCACCCCACCACAACAGACTTCACCTTCTTCTCACACCCCCACACCTCGTACTCGCGCATAGACATGTTCCTCACCTCCCCCACCCTACTCCCATATATAACACAAACATCGATAGGGTCGATCACATGGTCAGACCACGCAGAGATCCTCCTTCAACTCATCATCCCAGACACTACCAAAGTGTGGTCCTGGAGACTCAACCCGACCCACCTCCACAACCCAGCCATTAAAGAAGCCATCAGACAGGACATTCAAACCTACTTCGAACTTAACAAACACTCAGTATCTTCAGCGGGCACCCTATGGGCGGCGCACAAGGCCGTTATTAGAGGCAAGCTGATAGCAACAGCCACAGCACATAAAAAGAAACAACTAGCAGAACTCGAACTACACCTCACAGCCCTCAGGAAGACAGAACTTCTACACAAAACAAATCCTACACCCGCACTGGCAGCCCAACTGCAAACGCATAGAAACAGCATACAAAAATTTATGGCGCAGGACTCCCGAAAAGCACTCCAATGGACGAGGCAGATGTTTTATGAAAAGTCAAACAAGGCGGACACATTACTGGCTCACAGACTACGCCGGCGGCAGAGAGCTAAACAGATAACCCAAATAAAAACACCCGACGGACAAATGCACACGCTACCTCACCAGATCGCGAACGCCTTTCAAAAATACTATGCCTCACTCTACGACCATACCCCTGACATAAGACAGAACCCCGCCCTTGCGCAAACGAGAATAGAAGCATTCCTGGAACGCATCCCCCTGCCCTCACTAACGGAAGAGGGCCGCCAAACACTCACCACACCAATCACCACCGAGGAAATCGCACAAGCTATAAAATCCCTTAAACCGAACAAATGCCCAGGACCCGACGGTTACTCCGGCCTCTATTATAAAACTTACCCAACGGAACTCCTCCCGCACCTACTAACACTATTCAACTCCATCATGGACGGAGAACCCCCCCCCCCAGACATGTTAAGGGCAAACATATGCCTGATACCGAAACCCGATAAAGACCACCAAGACCCAGGCCACTACAGACCCATTTCACTACTCAACACCGACATCAAAATCCTCACGAAACTACTCGCCAATCGTCTCCTCCAATTCTTACCTAAACTGATACACCCGGACCAAGTAGGTTTCATCCCCTACCGCCAGGCCAGCGACAACACCCGGAGAACATTTGACCTCATCTGGCTAGCAAACAAACGCAACCACCCCACACTCCTCCTCTCCCTAGATGCCGAGAAGGCGTTTGACCGCATCCTTTGGCCCTACCTATTCACAACCCTCAACAAAATGGGCTTCCCCGAGACCTTTATCGGAATGATCAAAGGACTGTACTCTCAACCCACAGCAAACCTTCTCATCCCAAATACCCAACCTCCCACCTTCACGATCCACAACGGTACAAGACAGGGCTGCCCCCTCTCCCCTCTCCTCTTCGCCCTCTCCCTGGAACCCCTCCTACAAGCAATTCGACAGGACACAACCATTACCGGCATTAAAAATCGAGACACAGACTATAAGGTGGCGGCCTACGCGGACGACCTCCTGCTGACACTGACAAACCCCACGACATCCCTCCCCCCACTGCTGACCCTCCTAGAAGACTACGCAACAGTGTCAGGATACAAACTGAACCTCAACAAGACGGAAGCCCTCCCAATCCACATCCCCCACACAGCCTTAGAGGCACTTAAACTGACACACCCGTTCCGATACGAACCACAATCCATACAATACCTAGGAACGCGACTACCGGCAGAACTCAACATGACGTACCAAATTAACTACCGCCCACTATTAAACAAGGCAACACAGGACTTGGAGACCTGGCAACACCTCTCCATCTCTTGGCTGGGCCGCCTGGCATCAATAAAAATGAACCTCCTCCCACGATTCCTATTCCTATTCCAAGCCTTGCCCATACCCATATCCAAAGCAGACTTTAGATCTCTACAGACACGCATAGACAAATTTATCTGGGCGGGAAAGAAGGCACGGGTCAAAAGAGCAACATTATACGTACCGCATAAAATGGGGGGACTGGGCCTACCCAACTTGTGGGATTACCACCAGGCGGCCCAACTCGCACAAATACAGAACTTACATGCTCCAGTTGGGCAAAAAATCTGGGTAGATTTGGAGCACGACCTGCTCGGTCGGGACTTCCCCTCCCTACTTTTATGGCTACCAAAAAACGACAGACCACAGACCCCCCCAACAACACCCGCACTAACGCACTCCATACAACTCTGGGACCAAGTCACCCGCAAACATAAAATCATTAACTCCCCATCCCCGTTGACACCCATATTACGCAACACCCAATTCGAACCGGGAATGACCCCACAGGATTTTGCACGGTTCGAAGATAATGACTTGACCAGATTCTGCCACTTTTTTAGAGGACCACAACTACTCCCCTTCCCGGAACTACCGAACACCACTCCACTCACCACGTTCGACCACTTCCGCTACCTACAAATTAGGAGCTTCTTATCCCAACCACTCAACCACCAAGCGGCCACCACGCCGGCCACGACCTTTGAAAAAATGTGCATGCGCTCCCCAATACAAAGAGGGCAGATATCCATTATCTACGGTATACTCCACAACTCCGCCTCTCATGATGCCCTTTCATACACGGCAGCATGGGAGAGAAACATAGGACAACCAGAAGACCCATCGGATTGGAAAGAAGTATGGGACGCTACGGCCTCGCTCACAATCTGTGTCACACACAAAGAACAGGCGTACAAGACGATGTTCCGATGGTACATCACTCCCCTGAGGTTGAAGCAAATGCGCTTCTCCACCTCAGACCGATGCTGGAAGGGATGCGGAGAACAGGGCACCTACCTCCACCTCTGGTGGGAATGCCCCACGATCGCCCCACTTTGGAGCGAAATTGCCCAGTTGACAAACAGACTACTCCATAGCAATCTACCGCTAGACCCCTGGATATGGCTCCTCTCTAAACCACACGACACCCTAACACGAGCCCAAAACAAGCTCACAGCCCGAGTGGCACTAGCCACACGACGCACCATAGCCAGACACTGGGGCAACAACACCACCCCCTCCGTGCCTGAAGTCCAAAGGCGCATAGAAGAAGCCGTGGAAATGGATAAACTATCGGCCCTGATCCATGACACGACTAAATCTTTCCACAAGGTATGGGACCCCTGGATAATGAGAACGGCAACACTGCCATAACCCCCCCACATATACCCCCTACCAACCTAACCTCCCGCCCCTTCCCCGAGGGGGGGGGGGGGCAGGAGGGCGGGGGACACGCGAGGTTACCCCCCCCTTTTTTCTGGCTCTACTCTTCCCCCCCCCCTATCCCTCTCTCTCTCCCCCTACTCCCTCCTCCCCCCCCCCTAACACACACCTCATCCATGCCTACTCCAACATCGCAACCCTACCGCATCGACACCACACGCCAATGATCCGCCAGCCAGCCCACCACAAACACCACCCTAACCTACAACGGACTAAAACTGGCAGACACACGCACATCCCCCCTAACCCAGGCATGGCCGCACTGAATACCCCAACTAAGAGAGACTCCACCCAACCAGACACCGAGGAGACGGATATCTCCAACACACTCTCACAAATGATACACACCACTCGACACTTACCTCCCCGACCCATGTCAGACTCCACACGAACCACACACTGAGACAGACCCCACACCTCCACCCCCCCCCCCAAAAACTGAAGACACCAAACAATACCTACGAACACATACACATACGACAACCCCACCTCACACCCAACAATAGCGACTTAAACACACCACTAAATTGCTACAATAGACACCCCACACGACTGTGGGAGATTAGATCATTTCCCCCCCGGCTACATCGCCGGATAGAGAACTACCCTGCCCCCGACCAAGTTCAAACACCCCACTCCCCAACCCCCAGACCCATACCAGAAACAGTCGTACCAGAGGCTAAAAACCACATAGCAGACGAATCGCTACAACATCTGAAACAGACAATAACTGGTAACTTTCAGCCAAAATAAAACATACGACTACGATTTACAAACCCTATAACCTTACCCCCGCCCCCAAACTGTTTTACCTACCCCCCCCCCCCCCCGACGAAACCTAGACAACACATCCAAATGCCTCCACAGGTACACCCGATACGGGAAATCAAACTGGAAGGAATAACTACCCAAGACGGGCAAGATTGATTAAGCCCGCAGTATTGGTCTCTGCGCAAACCAACTGTATGATACCAACATTCAATGACCATGCTATTAACCAAAACCTTCCTTTCTGTTAAACCACCTTAATAACCACAAGAGCATAGGCTTCTGCGCAAGCCACCCTAAGTTTTCTTCTGCACACCTGTTGATGTTTTATATTATGTTTTATATTAAGTTTTGAAAAGAATGTATACTAACTGGTAATGTCTGTCAAAAAGTACATCGTCTAGATAGATACGAGCCTACAACTGCAACGACACTGTTCAGGTGAAAGACACGTTATAAGATCTCCTACACACAATCCCTTCACTCTATACATTGTCTTCAACCGCTAACTCAAACGCCTGACAAGCCCGGTTATACCTATACTCATACATAGTTTTAGATTTAATATTTGTTGTCTTAAAAATGTGCGCAATGTTATTGATATGATATGTTTTGTATTATTACTCGAGAATTCTCTGTAACTATTGTGGTCCAGAGAACCTAAATGTTACTCCGTGCATAAATGAAAATAAGGAATCTATAAAAAAAAAAAAAAAAGTATATGGGAACGACACCCCCAATATTGGTTACAACCATAAACAATGCACGGAATCATTATTGGAACAATGCTCGAGACGCAAAGTAAAGGAAAATGTACCCTACCCCCCACCCTTTTCATTTCTGTTCCCCACCCCAATCCCCAGATACAATAGATATCGACCAGAAGGTAGAAAATGTTTATTTGCAATTACAGCAGGTGGAAACCACCAACAGTTATATGATATAAACGCTTGAACCGTTTGTCTACCGCAAGAAATACACGATAGTTTTGTGAAATTTGTACTACAAATTTTAATCCCCCGTTTTCTTTTCTGTACCCCCACCCCATAAAACAAAAATCTTTCAAAATAAAGAATTTATAAAAAAAAATGATATGGAAATGTCCAGTGTTAATATCCAATAGGAGGTTGTTTTTTTGATTTTTAAACAAAAATAAATAAATGCCGTACAATGCTGTAAAATCCTTGAGGAAATGTCCTTTTGAATTTGCAAGAGTGTTCATTATTAGCCCCATAAGGACCAAACTTCTGCAATAAAAGGGAATCATGACGTCACACATGTCATGTGTCCTTAGGGGTTAAAGGGAGACTCCAGAAACCAGAATAACCTATGCTTTTTGCATTGGTTTTGATGCAAGGATCTTCCTGGTCTCTCTGTCTTCATTCACACAATTCAAGCTGCAGCTTTAAGCCTACACTTTCTGTAGTCTTACAAGTAACTTGTATATGTATATGGGGAACTAAATAGATTTCTAGGATATAGCCTATGATGTGGCCAGGCACATACATGGATGCAAATAACGATATAAAAAAAAAAATTTAAAAAAAAGAACGGTTAAAGGAACACTATAGTCACCTAAATTACTTTAGCTAAATAAAGCAGTTTTAGTGTATAGATCATTCCCCTGCAATTTCACTGCTCAATTCACTGTCATTTAGGAATTAAATCACTGTTTTTGATTATGCAGCCCTAGCCACACCTCCCCTGACTATGATTGACAGAGCCTGCATGAAAAAAAACTGGTTTCACTTTCAAACAGATGTAATTTACCTTAAATAATTGTATCTCAATCTCTGAATTGAACTTTAATCACATACAGGAGGCTCTTGCAGGGTCTAGCAAGCTATTAACATAGCAAGGGATAAGAAAATCTTAATTAAACAGAACTTGCAATAAAGAAAGCCTAAATAGGGCTCTCTTTACAGGAAGTGTTTATGGAAGGCTGTGCAAGTCACATGCAGGGATGTGTGACTAGGGTTCATAAACAAAGGGATTTAACTCCTAAATGGCAGAGGATTGAGCAGTGAGGCTGCAGGGGCATGTTATTTACACCAAACTGCTTCATTAAGCTAAAGTTGTTCAGGTGACTATAGTGTCCCTTTAATTAAAGCATTATAAAAAGGGTCATTCAAAAAAAATTGGGAATTGTTGATAAAATGATAACAAAATATCAAAAGGTCCAAAGAGCCAAACTGGAAAAGACTTTAACTAAACGTTTTCCAGCTTGAATATTTTGGCCTGAAACCTGCAATCCCTTTGTTGATCCTTTGCATTTCACAACTTCGTGAAATTTCTTTGACATTGTAACAGATCCCCTATACTCCGGCTGAGTATATCCGTTAGTAGTCTCCCGAATCCCAAGTGCTGCAGTGATTATAGCTCTCCTGTTTCCAGCAGAGTAGTGATTAGAGCTCTCCAATCCCCCAAAGATAAGCCTAGACTTCATGAAGGGGTAAAACGAATGTGTTTAATGGGAGCCACACACAGCCTTTTATGTGGCTCTCCATGCAAGGGGTTTCCTTAACCCCTTAAGGACACATGACATGTCTGACATGTCATGATTCCATTTTATTCCAGAAGTTTGGTCCTTAAGGGGTTAAACATATTCCAGGGGCATTCCCTGCTGGACCAGAGAGGAGACTACTTACAGATATTCCGCACACTCCTCCCCTGTGCTGGAGAGATAATTACCTAAGCACACGAACATATAATTATCTCAGGTACAAAAACATACAATATAACAAAACCCCCAAAACATATGAAAACCCCACAAAAGTCATATCCCTTGATAGCCCTGATCTGGGTGACCAACATATCCACAAATCACCCAGATCGATTCAGGGGTTTCGGGATTTTCATGGAAGTCAATTATTTGACCAACCGTGCACATGGTCCTATGCCTTAAAACAGTTCCAGGAAATCATGGCCAACGGTCGTTCTCTTTCGGGAGCACAAAAGTACATAAAACACCGCACGTGATCCTTAAGTAACTTGTGTAGCCTGTACCCCTTGTTCGTGGGACCGACCGAACAGTGCCTTTCTATTTGGGGTAGAACCGAACGCAGGCGATGATGGAAGTCCAGTGGTGTTCGGGAGTTTCTGTGTCCGATTTTAGTTCCATGAGATTTATGCCCAAACACCGCTCCCGGCAAGATGGCCGCCAATTTATGGTTGTTCATATGAAATGCAGCCACCCAGACAAACACTTAGAACACAGTGGTGGAAACTGCTACAAAGTATAACTTGGGCTTAACAAGCACCTGGGTGATCTCTGATTTGTGCGGCTGTTCGGTTCCCGTACAATATAAGCAAAAATGCACAAACCAAGCCTTTTTTCAGTGTATTTTGCATGGCCCATAATCCTAGGGCAGGAAGCTGACTAGCAGGCTCCTCCAGAAGCTTGTGACGAGGTTCGTCAGACATATTAGCACATACATTTAAAATTAGATTAAAAACCAACCTCTCAGTATCCCACTTTTGAATGCCTAAATTGCTCTTTAGGTATACCTAAACTATAATTATATACATTAAAGAAGCTCTGTCACTTCGGAGTATTTCATAAACCTAAACATCTAATCAATAGTCATACTAAGAACAGAAGAATTACACATAAATTGCAATACAATGAATAGCAATAAGGACTAAGATGCATCGAAAAGAATATAGATAGATGAGAATAATGCCATATACATAGAATACAGTTGCCTTGATAAAACAAGCACCAGTATCGCTATTGCGCCCAAACTTGACTTTGCCTCACAGACGAAATAGTACCACTGAGTTTCTAGTAGGCTCGTGTACAATCCATAGGAAAGTATAATATCACTTTCCATATAGTCTTTTAGGTGATGAAAAGTGGCAGAGAATTTACCAAAGCACAGGCAGATAAATTAGTCTTAGGATGAGGGCAGCAAAGCAAATTGGTTTTATTAAATTTGTTTTGTACGTCAACACAAAATGAAACCAAACTCATGCACACAGGAGGTTTCAAAGTCAAGAGGCAATATACATTAAAAAAGGGCCTTCCACTGCCCAAAAGCCAAAATACATCAAACAAATTTTTCACAACTCATTCAGTAAACTCCCAGTGTCAGATAGATCTCTGTTATACCGAGGAAGTCAGTGATGCTACAGTAATCAATGTATTGTTTACATTAGCCTGAAACCTGGTAAAAATGTGTCATCTGTTCCAAGCAGGTGGGAGCCACAGAAATAGCACCAGGACCCAAAATGGTGTCACAACCTGGGTTTAAGATCCACTGATCTATGCATTTATACCTGTTTATTAAAAAGGCAACACCATTACATTCTACTATTTTTTTTTTTTCCAAAAATCACTAGTGCCATTAAGTTGAGCGTTCATATATGACTATATGAAAATTTGGCAAATACACACATTCCTAAAAATCCCCATCTAATGTCTCAGCAAGGTGGATAATAAGCAATGAATGTAACAAAAAAATAAAAATAATAATTATAATTATATATAAAAAAAATCTGATATCTTTTGGATGAAACATCTAACTAAGGATAAAGCTACATAATAGTCCAAAAGGTTATTCAGCATGAAATATGGATGTAGCATGAGGCTGTATATTTATATTGTTGGTAAATTAAATTCATTAATCCAAGTTAATTGAGCAAGTGTCTGCAGAGATAACATGCACTTCATTACAGCAAAAATGTTGTAAAATAAACAAAGCTCAGAAAATACCTTAATCCCACTGTAATTCTGCAAATGTGTGTACACATAATGGACATATTTAAATTGTTCTCCACATATGAGTTAACCTATATGATTTAAGGAACACTATAATGTCGGGAACATAAACATGTCTTGCAACTATAGTGCTGGAATACAGGTTTAGTTCCCCAGTCTCCACCTCTGTGGAAATAAAATATCAACATTTATTTTTTTTATTTTTTTTAAAGTACCTTTTCTCCACTGCCGTGCCTGGTGAGTTCCGATGAGTTCCGCCAATACAATGCTTGACGAGGAAAAGCATCGGGAGACTACTTTGTCTCAGTATTTTTCCTACACCTGACACTTCTAGACCCTGGACGGATCTACTGCTGTCTAGAAGTGTCAATCTCCCTGCCATTAGTTCTGTCTATGAAGGATCTTGCTAGAGATTTCAATGCTGTACTCTCGCGCACGCGAGGGGCAGGTTCAGGTAAGTAAAACTCACCTTAGTCTCACCTGGCAACCAGATCCCTAGCGGCAATGCAAAGTCCCCATACTGATAGTGCCGCTTTTCGTGCCACAATCAATTGTGGGGTCTTTAACAAAACTTTTTTTTTTTTAAACCCTCAAAGTGAAATATCCTCTTGGACTGTGGCACCTGGGGTAGGGTAGAGCAGTTAGGAAGATATAGTTACCTTAAAAGGAATACACCAAGCACATTAAAAGGGTTACTCTTACCACCATGATCACTTCTGCTTTAAGAAGTGGTCATGGTGAGAGAAATCCGCTTGTGCAAAGTTTCTGCTTGAGAGATATTAGCAGGTTTGTGCCGGGACTAGTTACTACCGCTGTCCAGGACTGCCCAATTACAGTTCTATGCAAAAAAACGTACACCAGTTATCAGTGTGCACTGCACACTGACAACAGACATTATCAGCTTTTACCCTTGCACGCAGCACAGGCATCAATGCCCCCTCACTACCTCCCTTGTATCCGTCTTAGAGCCCTCCCTAGCATCCCACATTTCTTTCCTCCATTTTAATATTTAAATCTCCTCATTCCCCAGCTCTGAGCGTGCATACGCACTCTGGACCAGTGAGAACGGTCCAATGAAATGCATCTCTATGAGAAGTATTTGATTCGACCACAGAGAAAGGAGTGCGTTTGACTGCTTCGAAGCGCTAAAAGAGAACGTTGGCCAGTACTGCATTCCAGTTATGTTACTTTTTTAACAGGTTTGGGGGCTAAAAGGGGGGAGGGGGAGGGGCAGGACATGGTTAAGGAGTGCCTGGTATTTATTATAAAAAAATATATATATATATATTTATAGTAACCCCTTCAATCTGTACAACTCACTGTAGTGGTTGTGGTGCATGTATAGAAAATTTCATGTTAGATCAATAAGAAACCATAGATATCTACTGCACATCATAAAAGATGAAGTCAGTTTCCATCAGCTGTCACAACCAATGTCTGATGTGAAATGAAAACTCTGGCCCACTGTCACAGAGCGACACGTAAACAATATAGTCCCTATTTTGACTTGTGTATGTCTTGTGATTTCGTTCAATTTCAACACGGTCAAAAACAACTTAAAAAATGTGAACCCTATTTTACAGCTCAAAAGTGACAGAGCCACTTTGATACAAGAGCATAGAGCAGTAACCTCATGTGACAGCAAAGCCCTAAAGTGACAGGACTCCAAATTAATGGAAACATCATATAGCATATTTTTGTACATTCTGTTCATGTCCCAGGGTGATCACGGTGTATTTACATATTGGCACAAATGTATGAAGAATTAGACAGTAAGTTCCATAAATATCTGCGTATACAGATTGAGAGAGATATAAATATACATTCTTTTTCACTTTAAGTATAAAAAGGTAAAAAAATAATTTACCACATCAACCAATGTTATAATCAAAATATCTTAAATAAAAAAAAAAAATGTGACTTTTAGGTGATTGGAAGAGGATTGCAATAACAGAATAGGCAAACCGCTTCATGCCAATCATAAGATCACTCCAGAAGGTTCTCACGACTTCCAAATTTCCATGTAAGCATTTAATTTCACTACTTTATAATTTAAAACTACATCCTATTAGACATTTCTAGTATTTCATATGTAAAATTGATATTGGATATTTATACATATCCCTGTACAGCTGCAAAATACTACAGGATACTATCAATTCATGGTCTGGTGACTAAACAACGTACAAAGACAGATGAGCACATGAACTGAAAATCTCTAAAAGCGACAGAAAAAAAAAAACCATGCAAGTGTATAATTCACTAATGCCAAAACATGTGGAGAATTAACATGGGAATTTTAGGCCAAAACTGCTTTTGAGAAATTTTTCCAGTTTTTGTTAAATAGTTTGCAGGTTGTTTTTTTTTTTTTTTTTGTCAATTCACAGACAGACAGACAGACAGACAGACAGACAGACAATCTCTCAGCCCCTCTCATGCTTCTAACATGTTAGGAAAGGAGCTGATGAGAAAAATCACATTCTCTCAGGTTTATCCACTAAAGTGAAAATTGTCAGGAATTCAGTCAGCTTTACCTTAAATCTGGTTAAATTTTAAATAACCAGATTTAATGCCCGACCGTTTTCACATTAGTGTATAACCCTGTCTGTATCCAGAGCTTTCCTCCCTGCGTGTCAATGGTTAGAGAGAGGCTGAATCAAGTACAGCTGCCGCAAAAAGCGACTGATACCAAGGCATGCAACCCTCACCAATTTCTGGAAGGCCAGAACATTTATATCCATTTGCTGTCCTAAGTGTGAAGAAATCCTACCCAAAATCCTATATATAAAAAAAAAAACAACACAACTTATTTTACAAATAGAAACTTATGTAATAGAAAAGATGCAGATGGAAATAATGCATTTAAGGTGTTCTGGAACGATTCAAAGTAAATCAGGAGGAGATGTCAAGTTTTTATTGCATGACATGTCACCCACCTATTGAAATAATGGGCCGATTATATAATGAGAGAGTTCCTGGCTTTTAACCATG